>NW_010231478.1:4953-14501 GCF_000690775.1 Eurypyga helias | reverse complement strand
AAAGCAGCTGTTAAAATGTTCGCTTGGAACCTGATTTTAAATGATTTGACATCTTTTTTTGCGAGGGAGGTGGGGAGCTCGGTAATTCAGAGCGGGCGCCTGGGCTCACTGCAGGAAGGCAGGAGGGGGTCGGTGCTGGGAGGAGGGTGGGAGCAGCACCCACCGCTGGGGTCCGCACCCTCTGCACCCCAGGAGCACAGCCTGGGCCTTCGTACCCTTCCACCGCGTGCCACAGGACCCATTTCAAACTAAATCTCGAGAGTGACAGGGACCATCTAGCTCACGGTGCGGCTGTTTCCCGCACGGAAAAACGCTGTGCAATACCCAGGCTGATCCAAGTCGTGGATTCAAATCCCAGGGTCACACCAATTCTCCCTTTCAAGGCAAGCGAAATGAGTTGCACGAAGCTTTGTGCAGAAGGGGGTGGGGGGAGGCTTGAGAGAAGACCTCCAGATAAATCCGCCGTTTGTGGGCATTAAAAAGCTAGTTGTGCTAATCCTAGATCCTGTATTTTAAAGCTTCAAGTGCCACCGGTTGCATTATCTCGTTTCTTGGCTGATTGAGACAGGAAAATTACATTTCAATTGCTTTTTAATTCAACTTAATCTGGTGAAAAAGTTAGTGTGCACCCTCTAATTTTGTTTTCTGAGCGGTTTGTTTCAGTTAATTCCTAATCAGCCAACGCTAAATCAAAACAGGCCAGGCTCAAACCGCAATAGATGAGTCCTCACAACCTCGCCAAGCAATTTAATTAAATTGGCTTAAAATCACACCCCAGGATAAGCGGGGTCAGCCCCCAGCAGTTGCTCCCCTGCCTGGAGAGCTCTCTCGCCCAAGGTGCTGCATGATGAAAGCCCAAAAGGCTGCGAGAAATTTATCCTTATCCTGGGATGCTCTTTTTCTCTCTGCCCTTTCCATTCCCTCTCCGCCTGCCAAGCGCGATCAGACCCATCCTCTTCAGTCCCGTGTCACTGCCGGCGCAGGGAGGGAGAGGATGGGAAGGGGAGAAAAAACACGTGAAAATTGGTTAGCAACCCCCCCCGGCCGGCCTTGGCTTCCGTGATGGCGTGAGAGATGGCACTGCCGAACGCCCGGCCCCACGTGCAGGGAGAGGGTGAGCGGGGGCTGATTTCAACCCGCGCCCAGGACGCGGCCAGGTCGAGAGTTGCCGAACGGGAAAGGGGACAACCGCTGGAGGAAAGAACGGTTTGGGTTTTCAGTGTAATAAGAGGGAATCACAGTTAATGGAGAGGAAAGGAGATAAACCCCTAAATCTACATGACAGTGTCCCCTGAGCTCAGCCTTGTGTGCTCAAGCTGAAAACCCACATCGTGACAGGTATGAAAAGCTGCGGTTCCAGTCCAGAGGTTCCCTCTGCTCCCTCCCACCCTGCCGCCCGTCGCCCCGCGCTCCCATCAGGGCACTGCAGGTCCGTTAGGCTGGGGCTGGTGACAGATTTGAAAACACCGGATTTAAGCCCTGAGATAAACCCACTGATTTTCCCTCCTCTGCCTTTTCTTCTTTCCTAGGTTTACCCTCACACACGCGGAGAAAGGTACCGGTGCGGGAAGACGCCAGCACGTGGCATCTCGGCGGTGGGGTTAGGCGAGGCGGGAGGTTGCACGGCCACGGCAGCTCATGGGAGAAATCCCTGTGGGAAGGAAAAGCTCACCTGGCAGAGGGTAAGCCAAGGTAGGGATTCCTGCCAACCCCCTGCACGGCTGCCCTCAGACAGCCTATTGTCTCCGTCGGCTCTAATGTAGCCCATTAATTAATACCAACACGTTAATTTTACTTATTAGTTACAGCAACACCAAGGAAATATCCGTGTGGGTTCCTGAACCAGCTGCCGACGCGACCGCTGGTGGATGCGGGGCGATTCCCACATGTGGCGGGGATGGAGCCTGGAAATTCCTCTTTCTCGGTTGGGATGCATCCTCCCAGCCCATGATCCCGGAAGGAGGCAGCATTAATTCCACAACCCGCACTGTTCCCCGTGGGGAGGCAGCCAACAGGCGGCCAGAGATCCATTGCCAGCCGCTCGATTCATCCCAATCCCACTGTCCGGGCAGCAGCCGAGGCGAGATCAGAGCTGCCTCGTGCCAGCACTGGACAAGCCCAGAGGAAGGGACAGCCCCCGTCCCTACACCCCATCGCATCACGACGTGCAGGTGGGAGAAGGGATTTATTGTTATCCCTGTCTTACTCCCGAGCCAGAGGCAAAGCCGAGCACCGCAGCTGGATTTTCCAAGGCTCAAGGCGCAGCTTGTTGTTTCCCTTAATTTAGCGTAGCAGCCTGAAAAACCTGGTCCTGGTTTTTGGTCCCTTCTCTGCTTTTCCCCCCCACTCCTCTGCAGCCGGGGAGCTGTGGGGATGTCGTGGACATGGCTGATGATGTGGAGATGATGTGGAGACGGCTCATCTGGAGGGAAAGCAACCCATGAAAATAAAGAAATAAGGATGGTTTTCCATCACTTCGGTGGAAACTACTTCTGCGGTGGGCACGGGATCACTCAAGCGGGTAGACAAGGAGCAGAGGTGGCCCCAGGATGGGTGGGAGTGCGGAATCCCATCCGTGACTGCGTTGCCGGCAGTCACGGCAGGTCAGGGCCAACCGGTCCCTGGTGCAGTGCCTCGTCCCTGCGGTCCGTCCAGGAACGTTCAGGGCTCTGCGATGGGGCGGCACCAAGAGGAGGGAATCCGGTCTTGAAGGCAGCTGAATTTTCTCCCAAACACCTGGGAATTTGGCCTGTTCAAGCGGGTTTGATAAATACCAACTCTGCGCTGTGGGACATCCCTGTTCCCCTCATCCTAGTTCAAGTTTCCTAGGAGTTTTTATTTGGTTGAGCAAATACTCACACCTAACACTTCTAAGAGGTTACAGGGGCCAGAAAACGTGTCCCTCTGTGTGATGCTTTTCACAGGAAAGTGTTCCTCAGGGCCTTTTTCCAGCCAAAAACGGGATTGCTCACCCAGAGATGTAGGTGCTGGGGGAAAAAAAAAAAAAGTCATGTTAATATTATACAGAGGAGATCCATGTTTATTATTCTCTATATTTATTGATAAAGAGGCCTGGCAGAGCTGGGAATTCCCTGGGAATTAAGGAGGAGGGAATTGCTGTGCGGGAAGACAGCTTGTGAAGTGTCCAACACCATGAAGTGTAACACCAACTGATGATCCCATCGCGGGGCTGGAGTCAGCAGGCGCTCCGGCCGGGAAGGACAGCAGCAGGGCTGGGGTGTGAGTCGTGGGGGGCCCTTTCCCACTTGCCAAATGTAGCTGTTAATGTCCGTCGGGCAGCGGCAGTAAGCGGATGCCCCGGAAAACTAGCACAGCCCTGGGCCTGTAATTCCACACCAGGCGGAGCGTTGAGGAACTAATTTTAACTTCATCCTTTCTGCCAGCCACGGAGGGATTAGAGTAACAGTTTTTGAAATTATTTAAAAATAACATCAGACTTAATCATAGCTACTTATTAAATCCATTATCCTCTGTCAGTTATGGGACACTGATTTATTCAGCTGTGGAAACTATAATCACCTATGGCCAAAAATCTTCCTTTTTTTTTTTCCCCCTAGCAAGGCCCAGCAATAATTATTCCTTTAGTCCCTGAATCTGTAACTCCAGGAACTGAAACAGAGAAATCCACAGTAAATAACGGAGTGATGGAGAACCCTCGGTCTTTGAAAAAGCACATCACTGTGTATAAATCACGCCGTGCTGCACGGCACCCGGCGGGAGAACAGCGAAGGCATTCCCTAAGGGAGCAGAGTACCTTGTAAATCGTGCAAGGAAGAGCAGTCCCATGAAAACACCAGAAAACCCGTATAGATCATGGGGTCTTGAGCCACATTGCTGTTGGGGGGTGTCTGTGAGCAGCCTAATTAGACGAGGAGATGAGCTTTCCCCGTCTCCTGCGCACACAGTGCTGACCCTGCGGTTCCCTTGGCTGCCAGCCTGCTCCAGCACCTCCGATTATCACAGCAGCTCGACAGGAATTACTGCCTTTGCTTAAAAGGTGTATTGAGGGGGCCTTTCTTTGAAAGCCATGCTCAGGAAATGCTAAAAAGAGGATTCAACATGCGTATTCCACCGGATCCGAGGAGCTGATAGCGTTTTTGCTGAGCCCGGGGGCGATACTCGTGGCTGTTTCAGCCGTTTCATATCTCATACACACACTGATTTGGTAATGAGCTTTCGGGGTGTGTGGGGGGTCCAGTAATTCCATCTCATGGTGCCATCTCCTTTCTGCCACTCCACTGCTCCCAGGGCCATCCTGGAGCAGCTCCTTTGGCATCAGCGCGGCCCCTGCGCAGCCCCATCCGGATGCTCTGATCCCCAAATCTGTGAGCAGATTGTTTTAACTGGGGCATTCTGTATTCAGGGATTAGAGACGTAAAAATACGGACTCAAATCCTGCCTGTCACTCCGAGCGGGCAGGTAATCAGTGTGGTCCAGTTTTCTGAGGCTGAGGGACACAATTCCCCGGGAAAAAGGAGAGCAGGAGGAGAGGGAATGGCAAAGCCCCCTCCAGCCTGCTCTGCCTTGTCTTTTCTGCTCCTGGATGTTGCAGGCAGAGGGAAGGGAACAGGAATGGAGCATTCCAGCAGGTCTTGTCCCAAACACGCGCGGGGAAGGCCCTGCAGACCTGCTGACGAGGCTGCTGATTCCTGAGGTTGGGAGCCTGGCAACCAGCCCACGGCGAGGACTAGGGCCGTGGTTTTACTGGTGTCCCCATCCAGGGCTGTGGATGGTGGGACAGTCAGAGGTGGGATGGGAAGAAGCCCCAGGCTGGACGGGACTGACCCAGGGACAGGGCTGGGATTCGGGGCCCTGTTGTGAGTTGGGGCTGGCGCAGTCCCACTGCTGGGTGCTGGGAGACGCTCCCAGTCCAGGATGAGGTTGTGGCTCCCGATGGTCTCCAGCTAAGCACAGAGAACTGATTGCTGGTGGTCCTTGGCCAGAACTGGACGCAGAGCCCCAAGGCTGACTGCTGGGGCTCGGGGAAGACCGACTGGTAAAGCTGCTTCGGGTTTAGGGTGGGCTCTGGGGGTTTGGGCTATTCCCGACCTCTCTGTCAGATACATTTGGAGAACTGAGGTGGGACAGAGCAGCAGGGATGGGCAGGAGCGCTCCCTGTTAGTCCCTGCTCCCTTCTAGATCTGGGCAGAGACCTGTTTTCCGACTGACCGCTCTGCTGTTGGCAGAAGCAGCTCAGTCCCGCTGGAGCAGCCGGCATAGAGCTGGTCCACCCGGGGCAGACACGCACCGGAGCTCCGTGTCGCTCCGCGAGCTCAGGTGGGCAAACCCTATGGATTAAGAATTCCCAACCTTGCCAACAGTCCGCGTGGGGGCAATTTGAGGTTCCAGGGGACTTTTTATCCTCTTTATACGGACTGATTTGGCCCTTATTTAAAGACCATTTTCCAAACTGAAATCTATTTATGCTCCTCATCCCTTCAGGCAGGAAAGCTGGACTCTCTTTAAGATGATGAAGAAATCCGTGTCAGAGCAAGAAGCTGAGCCCACACGGAAGGCAAACACCCTGCTCAGCAGAAACTCCTTCCCACAACCCGTCACCGGCAGAGCTCGCTGTGCGCTGCCGTCGGGACACGCCACTGCAGAACGTCCCCTTTGTTATCCAAGTGACCCTTCGAAAACCTCCTTAGAAAATACTAAAATCGTCGTACGGGGATGTGGCTGGAGCAGCCAGGTGCAGCCCAACCCGGGATGTACAGAGCGAGGGGATGTGCTGGAGAACAGTGTGGCCGGGGACGATGCAGGACGGGGCCTGTGCTATGGAAACCGCAATGACAGCTCATGAAACACAGCAAGAGGCATCCTAGGAAGCAATTTGGCTGAGTTCTTGCTGTTGCCGGTCTGTCCATGGGCTGACTGAGCTTGTAGCTACTTAAGGTTTGGCATCTTGACCTGTATCACTTCACGGAGAGATCCGGTTGCTCCCTTCGCAGCTCATTCCTCCAGTGCGGTCAGAACAGACGTTGATGCCTGTTGCACACGAGTGAGCAGGTCAGAACCCATTATGTGTTTAATGCATTTCACGTCTTTCTCCAAGGTGTTTGTCTGAGAACTGTTTACAGTCTTCATTCACAGATTCAAGGTTGGAAATTAATCACCTAAAAAAGCCCAGCAAACATGACTGGCTCCGGATACATTCCTGAGACGCTAATCACAATTCTCAATATTCCAGGCTCAAGCTGGCCACGGTTCCTGTGGTATTATTCTGCTCCTGACAGGACACGCTGAGCTCTCAGAATCAGATTTTCAGGGTGAATAGTCAGTTATAAATTCAAGACGTGGGTGTAACATGAACTCTCTAATTTTCATCTCAAAGCAGACGTTTATCTGAATCTTCCTGCTTGGAAACTCTATCCCAAGCGTGTTCACCCGAAACACCCACAGTGCCAGAGTAACCGCATCCCAGACGCTCCAGCTGGGGCAAATGTAGCCGAGAACTACGTAAAGGTGGTACAGAAGCAGTTGTCTTGTGGGGCAGTTCATACCCACCGAGCAACTTAACAAGCAGGGCTAACACACCAACAGCCTTTAGCCTCTCGCACAGAATTTGTTTATCATAAACACATTTATTCACAGAATCACAGACTGGTTTGGGTGGGAAGGGACCTTAAAGCCCCCCCAGTCCCACCCCCTGCCATGGGCAGGGACACCTTCCACTAGACCAGGTTGCTCCCAGCCTCATCCAGCCTGGCCTTGGACACTTCCAGGGATGGGGCATCCACAGCTTCTCTGGGCAACCTGTCCCAGTGCCTCCCCACCCTCTCCAGGAAGGATTTCTTCCTGACGTCCTGTCTCCATCTCCCTGCTATCTAAAATCATAGAAATTATTTTAAAATGAAACTTTAGTTCCATCACCAGCGTAGCTGCTCCTGCCAAGGGTTCAGCCTGAGGGCTGTCTGCCAGAGATCAGCTCCTCTCACGGAAATCAGCAGCCCACCTTGGCGGGAGGGCACAGCCAAAGACGTGACCGAATGACGTCCCTGTTCGTCGGTCCTTCAGCCCCTTGTCCTTGTTCTCCAGCAGCTGAGTTCATAAAACACCCCATAAGGAAAGCAAAGACAAGGAGAAATCTGCACGGAACGAAGCATTATCTGACCTCTCATGAGGGACCAAGGCTTTCCCAGTCAGGCTCCCAGCACTGCAGCCTGCTGAATTTATGGATAGGGAATGTGTTGTCTCTTCCAAACCCTGAGTGCTGGCTCAGGCCCTTTGGCCAGCTATGAAAGAGCCTGGCCAGCCCTCGTCAACACACACCTTCCAGTACCTGCTGGCTGTGAAGGCTGGGAAGAGGCGTGGGGTGGAGATCAGGAAGGGCCGTGACTTCCACGGGACAGAAACTGCAAGCAGAAGGAGAAAAGCACAGCGCCTGCAGGTGTACGTAAGCCCACCTGGATTTATATATTCGTGGTGGTTTGCAACAGGTAGGCTTGAACCCACAGGTATTTGAACCGTAAGTTTAGTAAATTCCATGTGGTTTTTGAAATCAACAGTTCGAAATTCCACAATTTTACTCGCCCCCGATTGTTGGCATGGCCTTACCACTTCCTTGTCCCACGGCTTCTGGGATATCATTTATGCCCAAGATTTTAAAAACCTGTATTGTCTCTGGGTACCCAGATGACAGAGCTGAGGGCTGCCTGCAGAGGAGCTCAGCACCGGTCACTCCTGCTGCCTTGAGACTGAAAGGCCAGAATAAAATGAGGCTTTTGGCTGCCAAAGACTGAACTGACAATGGGTGGGCAAGTCTGAATATTGACGTTGTCATCATGCCGTGCCTCAGTTTCCCCAGCTGTGAAAGGATGGTGAGACATAAAGGATTTAAAGTTCAGAAAGGTCTGAGACCTGCACCCAAGAAACTCCATTCGATGCGAGGATGAACTATGCTCAGTCTTCGGCCTTTATCTTCTGTAGGTGTCTGGATCACCAGCCACTGACCTGTTCAGAGATGATGCAAGTCCGTGTATGTCAGGGAGGTGACAGCTAGTGTAGACGTGAGCCAAGTCTCAAACATATGTTGGAAATCTGGGCATCTAAACCCAGCGAGTCTACAGATTCACCTGTATAGATTGAGAGGGGAACTGAAATGGTTGCTGAGCTGTCCTAATGCCTCACCTCTGCCTGGTCAGAGTGGAAACAGACAAAAAGGGAGGTTTCTCCTTCCTGCTTTATGGGTGAAATTCAGCCCCGAGCAGCAGGTTAGAACTCGCAGCGTTACACCAGAACCTTCTTGAGCCTCGAAACCGATTTCCAAAGGCGCAGCACTGCCGCCTTGGAGTCCTTGCACACACACGTGGTTTTGGACCACCGAGGTTTTCAGGGGATGGTGGGGAAAATGAGATCACCAGAGGGGCTGGTGCCGTCGTCATCTCTAACCAGTGCCAAGCTGTTCTGGCTTCAGCCCAAGCAGTAGCCTCTAAAGCCGGATCCGGCTGGCAAAGGGTTCCCCCCAAGTTAATCCGAGTGATGCGTAGCAGCGGTGAGATCAGCTTCGCCTCTGCGGGGAGCAACAAGGGGAGCAGGTGCCGTAGGTCCCCCGGAGGGACCTCTTTAGGCAGCTGGACACCGACAAAGAGACGCATCGTCAGCAGTTTTGGCTGTTGCCTTGGCAACGTTAAAGCTAGTTCAGATGTGTGGGTGGGGGAAGGAAGACTGCCTGGAGTGTGGGACATCGTCTGCTCCCGACATGGAACGGGTCCCAGAACACGCAAAGCCTTGAGACGTGAGTCACGTCCCCAGCTCGCGGCCGAGGAGTGGCCTCGCCGCAGGTACGGCCTCATGTTGTGACGGGGGAAAAGCCACCCAGGAGCACGTGAAGGGGATGTGCCATGTACTCCGCTGGATGATCCTGGTGGATTTTGAGGGCTGAGGACAGGAGCTGATGAACCAGGTCCTCCCTTTCAGGTTCCTTGAGCCCCTTTTTCGGCCATGCCCATGTTGGTGCTACTCTGGGCACTGCTGTAGCCTTTCAGGAGGAGGGTTTATGCCCGTACTGCACAGGAGGGGTCTGCACAGGGGTTGCCTTACCCCAGGGAGGGAGTGAGAAGCTCCGTGGTTGCTCTGACTTGCAGCTACTTCAGGGGTTTCTCTGGGAACCACAGAAAACCACCAACAGCCTCGGTACTCCCAAAATCCTACTGGCACCCCTCATGCCTGCACACGAATTGGGCCTTAGTGGGGTTCAGGAACAAAAGATGGGGGCAAGGCCCTCTTTCTCGGCCATAGGCAGGTTCCCAGCAGCCCAGCACTGGCCAAGGAGGAAGAGAAAGTGGGAATATTCTCCCTATTTTTCCTCAGTTCATCTCTCACCTTCTGGCCCCTCTTAGGAACTACCAGCCAGGTTTGGGATGTGGACTTGCTTTCTCCTTTTGCTGCAGGTTCCTATTGAACTGGAACATATTGTTGGTGCGAACACCGCAGGAAATTCCAGGCTTCTTCAATCTCTGTTTTCCCCGCATGTCGGGAATCAACGTTCTCCTCCCTTCCTTCGAGTTTTACCTTCTGCCTAGAAG
>NW_010231478.1:0-4921 GCF_000690775.1 Eurypyga helias | reverse complement strand
GATGCCCACCCCGCGCTGTTCCTGACAGAAAGAGAAAACCGAGGCCACGAACAAGCCCTGTGACACCCAGACATCTTGCTGGGTGAAGGATGAGAAAGGGGGTTTCCAGTCGGACAAGGGTGACACAGTCATGGTGAGGACGGTAATCAGCCAGCTAAGCTCTGCTGTACGGGTTCACCGGGGAGGCAGTAGCCTACTGCCCACGGAGGATGTGCATCCATGTCCCAGTCCAGGTCTGGTTTGCCCTGTGGGTCGGCTGATTTGTGGGACTCCTTTCCTGAGGCCACCAGCCAGGAGAACAAGACTCCAAGTGGAAGCATGTCCAAGAGAGCATCTTCCCATGTGGTCCATGGAGACCTATCCGGGATAACCCCCCTTTCTCCCTATTCCCCAACACTGCAGACCGTCGTGGTGAAGACAGATGAAACGGTGGGTGATGAACCCACCCAAGTTCAACCGGATCAAGGACATGGCAAACAGGGCCAGCTCCCTGGGCAGCCCATGGCAGCACTACACCCACGTGAGGATCTGTGATTTGACAGGGAGAAGGGAATGGCAAAGCAGGATGGGGGAATGGCAGGACAGGAACCGGTCGTGGGTCAGAGGGCCAGCCTGCACTGCTGTAAGTTGGGAGATGGGTGCGTGACTCCTTCCAATGTCAGCTGATGCCCAAGCCCCTTTTCCCTGCCTGCCTGTCACTTGTTAAAAGCACAAGGAAAAGCACCAGGAGATTTGAGTGCTCTGCTTTGCTCTGCGCTGTCTTCAAACGAATTCCCTGCGTTTCTTTTTTCCCATTCATAAAGCAGAGGGTGATATTGATCTGTGGCTGCAATGAAGCTACCCTCACACAGAGCTCGGGGGGCTTGCAGGTGGTCTGGAAACAAACAAATAGCAGTGGGAGGAATAATCACAGCGTTTGCAGAGAGCAGGGAGATGCTGGAGAGAACAGAGCTGTGGAGCAGCCTCGGGGATCCTCGGCCAGGTGGGATTTCCCAGCACTTTATTTCCTGCCACCTGCAAAACCAAAACATGGTAAAACGTGGTTTAGCTGGGTAAAACATTGTGAAGAGCAAATTGTCCAAATAATAAAAGAGACGTAAGCATCGATAATCAGGGAAGGAGGCCTGGTCTTTTTGCTCCTGATAGCGAAGAAGTATGTTGTTTGGTAGCAAGTAGAAAGAAGCCCCCCATGCTAACAGCTGCTTCAGCAGGCAGGGAAAATGCAGCTTCTAAGGCTGAGAGCAGTGATCTTCCCTTCCCCTTCCCTTTCCCCTTCCCCTTCTCCTTTGTCTTTTTTCTTCTTCTCTTTCCTTTCCCCTCTGACTCTGCTATAGGGGTCAGTAAAACAATTCAGAATTCAAAGATATAAATAGCAGCTACATTTGGCCTTGCAGCAAAAATCCTGTTCTTCTAGCCTTGTGGGATTCCTTCCGTGCCTTCCAATTTCTCCTTCCATCTTCCTCACCACCAGAGCCCTGGATTGTCCTGTCCCAGCTTGTACCTCTGCGCCTGGTTCCTCCTCCACTTCTCCCCTGAGGCTGTCCCTACCCTACACCATTCCAAGCCTGTCTTATGCTGCCCTCTATCCTTGGGATAACCTTCCTCTTCCTACAGGCACTCAACCTGGCTCCTCTTTCCTAGCTTTCTGCCTGCGGACTGCAGCATTGCCCTACCATTCCCCTCTGGGACTCTCAATCCTGGCACATCCAGGATTTTCTGGAAGACTGAAGTACTAAGCATTGAAAATTGCCTTACGTTTTGCATTTTGGTCTTGCTTCTTGGAACTGGGAAGATTAGCCAGGCTCCTGCCTGCCCCAAATCCAGGAGGCTGGACCTCTGTGGAGAGCCTTTGGTAGGGCTGAACCTGGAAAGCAATTCCTGCTCAGAGCAGTAATTCAGCTTTCCGTGGGAGCTGACTGACCGAAAATGTATTTATTGGGTTGCTTTGGATGGTGAGGAGTAGTTGTGCTCAAAGCCTAAGTGCTGGGCATCCTGCTGGTGCTGACTCTTATCTTCTGTAGGAATCCCTGGAAGATCAAGTCATCGAGGTGAATCCTGTCCTGGAGACCCCTGATAATGCTAAATCTAGGAGGAGGAACAATTCCTACTGTTTTGTAAGTACCAGCCCTTCTCGGGGCTTCACTGGCAGGTGCCTGGTAGGTCGGACAATGACATTCCCTCAGAAGAAATAAAAACTAAAACTATTTAAAAATGCTTCCTCAAGCTCTACAATCAATTTCTAGTCACTGACACTTCACATGGAGCATTTCTGGTTCCCATTTTCTTGAACTCTGTCAGTTGATATGGTTTTGACTTCCTATTTTTACATGTCAAAAGAAAAACGTAGTTTTGATCAGCCCCAAATCAATGCCCTTTCACCTGTTTACTCCTGCAAAGCTTCAACGCGCTTTCATTTTTTTGCAGATCGTTTTGAATGTTGAAATTGTCAGTGAACATGTAAAACGTTGGGATTTTCCACTGAAGTCTCATTCCCCTGTTTCCCTGTGCTACATACTTCTGCCATATGCTGCAGAGAAAGGAGGATTTCTTTAAGCTCTAATACAGAATCCAAGAAGAAAGAGGGTTTTTTATAGATCTGATCTTTGAAAAGATTAAATTTCCTCTCACTGACTTGCAAATGTGCCCCTACAGGCGATGCTGTCTGTCCCTGATGAACGCTCAGAACCTCGCAGCTACTTTCTGTTTTCCTACAGATATTGCAATCTTGATTAACAGACTCATCTTTTATTTTCTCATCTAGGGCAAATTTATCTGAATTCACTGGTAGCACAGGCAAGCTGGCTGGGGCTAACACCGAGAGCTGTAAGTAAGCAGATCATTCTTTATATTAATTCTCCTTGGGATTTTTTCTTGTGTTGAATGGCCCCTGTTCTGATCGCATCACGCGCAACTCTGACACTAATTCTGTTAACTGGAGGGGTCTGCACTGCTGTGAACAAAACCAAAGTCTGCCCCTGCCTCCACTGCGTGCTTTAGATGATGACAAATTTGTTTCTTCTTCCCTGCACGAAC
The DNA here is from genome assembly GCF_000690775.1 of Eurypyga helias. Classification (NCBI taxonomy): domain Eukaryota; kingdom Metazoa; phylum Chordata; class Aves; order Eurypygiformes; family Eurypygidae; genus Eurypyga; species Eurypyga helias. The sequence goes on along the minus strand of NW_010231478.1, from coordinate 1,888 downwards.
ACATACAAGACACAATGCCTCCCCCAAAACCCAAAAGCTCTACGCTTCATTTTACAGTTGCATTGCAACCATTACTCACAATCATCAGTACATTGTTTTGCAACCAAGACCCTAAAAATAGCGATCCAGGGAAGGTGCATTGTTCTCTGTTTGCACACGTGCGTCCAGGACTAAATTGAGACCCACAAACCCCAGCTCTCAAGGTAAAAAGACCCACCGTGTTTCCTGACTGAAGCCCTTCAGCAAGCAGAGGAGGAGAGAGGAAACACATGCACCGGTTATTCTTTAATGTGGGATTGTCTGCATCCCTCCTACTTTCAACTCATCCCAGATCTGCATCACACCCAGACCATATGTTGGGTTTGTCTCTCTGGACAGTGGGCCAAGGCAAGTTTTTGGTTGTTTACTGGTGGGTTGGAGCTCTTTCCAGCCCGGCCTGGAGAGCAAGGGCATGGACAGACCGTCTGCTGCAAGCAGCACCAGCCCAGAGTCCTCTGCATCCTCACCGGAGCTCTGCTGGCTGAAGGGATTCTCTCAATGCCCCTGCAGGCACCTGGACTAACGAAAATTGATGCTAAAGGTGGTTTGACTTCACTCCAACTTGTCTGAAGAGCTCACACGCTGCCACTCACGGGCAGGAGACTTGAGCTGAGAGGCAAGGACAGAAAATGCCCTGCCAGAACTGCCAGCAAGGTCTGGTGAGCTGGTTCAGCTGACTGAACTGATGCTGGGAGGTCTGGAGGAGGAGGGTTTTGTGGAGACCAGAGGCCAAACGAAGCGTGTTAGTGCCTGACAGAAGGCACGGACGGGGTGATTACAAGCTTCCAAACGTCTTCCCAGAGCTCTTCTCAGAAAGAAAGGGCAGTATAAGGGCACGTTTCACAGCTCAGTCTGACAAACCATGCACCGGCAATTCAGAGGATGCTTAGAAGAAGGATGAGTTGGTCGGGAGATCTGTTCCTGAACCCAGCACTGACACGACTGGACAAGCGATGGCATCTTTTGCCTCCGTTTCACTGCCTGACCAAACAGCTGTACTAAAGCTGGTGCCAAGGGGGATGCTGTGAAGCTTGAACACGTGCTCTGAGAGCATCCCCAAAGGATGATTTCTTGCTGCACTCACAGGACTTCCAAAGGACATTGGTGAAATGCTGGTTTTTCTGATATCAAAATCCTCACTGACATCCATAGGGCCACGATTTTTCAATCTCTGGCTCCTACCCACACCTGGATGTGTTTCTGTATTTCAGGTCTCGAGAAGCCCTGTGTCATTTCCCAGGGAATAGCTAAGAGAGAAGATACTCGCACTTGCTGGTGTGGCACTTGGTGTGTTACTCACTCCCCTTAATGCACACACCCCTGCTCCATCCGCTGTTTCTAGAATAAGAAACTTCCTCACCAGAACTGTGCTTGGCTAGAGATCAAAATAGGTTCTCCGCAGTGGGGGTTTGTTACTAATTATCCCGGAAGAAGAGGATTGCAAGTGACTTTTCCTTAGGCAGGCCAGAGTGAGGAAAGCAAGCTGTCTTCCCTTATCTCCATCAATGCATTGTGAGGTCCCCCTTGATCTGGCAGGGCTGCCACTAAGGTAAAAATGATCATTTTCAAACTGAACTGTTGAGCTGCTTCACGTCAATTGTTTACATCTCCTCAGGACAGGGAAGACAGCCAGGACAAGTTTTTCAATATTGCTGAAAAGGTTTGGGTGTTCAATCCCACTTACTTTGACGTGGCTGCTATGTCAAAGTCTCCAAGGCAGCCCAAGCAACTCATCCCACAGAAGGCTTTTAAGTGCTACACTCAAAACGTGCTCAGGAATGGAAACCTAGAAGAACCCTCCGTCTCCAGTCAAAAAACACGTGTTATGCTGTGCTGGGTTCAGCCAGGA
>NW_010231477.1:513-771 GCF_000690775.1 Eurypyga helias | reverse complement strand
CTAGCTCCTCTTGTTTATTTCCCATTTCCTCTGTTCCCACAGAGGCCTTTTAATGGGCCCCCAATGAAGTTGGCTTGAGGACTGGAGCATCTAGAATTCCCCGTTTTGCCTGCCAGGTGTTTTCCTGGTGAACAGTGATTCTTCTCCAGGCTCTGGGCATCTCTTGGTATCTCTACTGGTTTTGCTGCCCCTCCCCCCTCCAACCTAGTTTAAAGCCCTATCAATGAGACCTGCCAAGTCATGGGCAAGAATACTTTT
>NW_010231477.1:0-321 GCF_000690775.1 Eurypyga helias | reverse complement strand
GCCTTCAAGCATTCACCCCAGTGCCCTGAAGTCCCTTTTGATGTCTTCTGGATTCCTCTCCTCCAGCTCATCACTGCCCACCTGCATGACCAACAGAAGGTAATAGTCAGAGGGCTGTGCCAGACCAGGGAGTCTCCTGGTGATGTCCCCAGCCTGAGCCCCAGGGAGGCAGCAGACTTCTCTGTGGGGTGGGTCTGAGTGGCATGCCAGGCCCTCTGTTCCCCTCAGAAGGGAATCACATATGAGGATGACCCTCTTCCTTTTTTTAGCAGAGGGCCATCGTAATGTGTGGGTCAGACGGGGTTGTCCTATGCAGCTCCC
>NW_010231476.1:0-10369 GCF_000690775.1 Eurypyga helias | reverse complement strand
TGGCACCTCTCCTGGTCGGCTCCTAGGAGGAGGGAGCCATAGGCTCAACATTATCTTCTGGGGGGAACACTGCAGCAGAAGGTGATGCTCTATGGTAGCATATGTGGGATGAGATTTTTTTTTTTAACCTACTATTTTGTTTCTTACTATCTTGAATAATGTTTCCCACACTATGACCCTGGATCAATGTAATCTGCAAAGTTATGAAAGGACTGTTTGTGGTTGAGTCTCTCACCCTTTATACATCTTCCTGACACCTAATGGGATTTGCATCGGGCCTTGCTGCTGGAGTGGTGACCCAGCTGAGGAGGAGGGGTATTGGAAACCCACTGACACGAACTGTCCAGCAGCACAGACACGTGGGAGCAGATCCAGGGGTTGCCTTATTAAGTCCCTTCATTTGCCTGTTCTGTGAATTGCTATCATTCTTCCCATGGAGAAAAGACACATGGTCAAATTTGGCAGAGCTGAAAACCTTACTCATACATGATTGCTTTGGCTCTGATATCCAGCACATGGAAAGGGTCAAAGTCCTGAAGTAATGGTTGAGGGAGCTGAGCTGATAGAAGGCAAAGATATGCATCCTCCTCTGTCCTGCACAGGGAGCCTGTGCATAGTTTGCAAATAAAATTGTGAAAAATCCCTTCCACAAAGTCTTTTCCAAGAAAGTGATTGGGATATCTGCTGTTTGACGGGGTGCCTGCGATGCAGGTTTCTTGAAGAGGTGGGATAGCCAAGTTTCAGGGAGATATACTGTGCTAGAAGTGAACAGAGGAAGCAATGTTCTGCTTTGCACTCCAGCCAGCAATAATCTCGTTCCCTGCTGAATACTGCATTCTTCCTTTATAAAAACATTAATCTGTAGGGTATTGGGACATGGTCAGATCCTGCCAAGAACAAATTGTTAAGTAGTTGCTGTGCTTGTTGCCTCTTAAAGCTGTAACTATTGGTTTTCATTTTGCAAAATAAGGATCATGGGGCAAAAATGTATTGGATGTGACATTATAACCATTTCCCAGAAAAATTAATTCTAAACTGAGAGACTTGGAAAGAAATAGTTCTTAGAAGGCTCTGTTTGTTTAGCAGCTGTTGTATATACATGAAACAAAGGAAATTTGGTCAAAATTGTATGATATGCCCTTATATTTTAAAAAAAAGACCCATTTTAAAGTCTCTGCTTTCAGCTGGCTTTTGGTCATGCTACAATGTGTGAGTTTCAGACTGACAAGGAACTGATGGCACCTTCACAGGTGTCAAACTCAAACGGCACCGTTCAGAGGCAGCACAGCAGCAATTCCTCTGCTTGAACTGTGCCCTCTGCTTTCTGCAGGGCCTCCAACTACATTCAGCACTTCAAATGCCCACCCCTGTGACCCTGTGGCTATCCAACCTTCTGGAAGTGCAGCATGAGAGAAAGTTTCAGACAGGGATGTGCACCAGCTGATGATCTTACTTAAAGGCACTTACTGGGAATGCCAGGAAAAAAGGATGCCAGGCATCTGTTATGGGCACTTCAGAAAGTGCCTCTATTTGTTCCATGGGGCAGACCTAAAAACCATCACACGTGCAAACACATTCACTTAAAACAATTGCCTGTTTTTGCAAATAAATGTCCACTGTAGCATAATAAGTTTCAGTAAAAATTATGTTAATAATGTAATATGTAATCATTTTAGAAAGGGCAAATCTGCAAATAAAGAGTTTGCACCAGCCTGAGGTTTAGTATAAGCTGACACAATTACCAAAATCAGTAAGAGCTGTGGTCTTCTATATCAAGATCACTTTGTCCTTGAACTTAACTGACATTTTTTGTATTTCGTCACAACCTAAAATGGAAATATTGCCAAATACTATATCAGGTCATCAGACAGATTATTTTTTTCCCTTGCATAGTTAGTTATTAAAGCATTTTCCAGTCACCCTAATGGAAGGTATTTCAGACTGTTCATATTCCCAAGTTACTCACAATTTGGGAATGTATATGTCTGTCTTCTTGTAATGACAAATACTGCTAGTGTGCTGGTCATAAATTCTGCAGTGATTTCAGTAATATTTTTGCGGTAATTTATAAGCATTTGTAAGGCTGAGACAGAAAAAAGGATCATAGGAAACCTAATTCTTAGGCCACCTCTCTGTAAAAATAGGAAGATGGTTGTAACCTCACTTACAAGACTGGAATACTTTGACCCCTTTCATATTTGGCTATATAAACTTTCCAGTAATTCTAGTGTATTGAGTAAATGCTGGGTTTAATGACAAATGAGTTAATAAATCCTTTTCCTTAGGCTTTTAGTTGGCTTCTACCAGAGAGAGATCTTTAATTTAACATGTCATTGACCACTCTCAGGTATGAGGTTACTTCCACATATCTTTTTGTACTGTCACCTCTTGGTTGGCTATTAAATTGGTGCTGTCTAGAAATTTATTTGATCATAAATTATTTGATAATTATTGAGAAGTTCCTTTCACATTAAGTATTGTCTTCATGTGGTTGTTGGGAAGCAAAATGAAAAAGTGATGTATTTTTAATGGTAATCTAAAAGTGCTTGTGAATAAGTGGAATGTAAAAAAATTACCATTATCAATACATGAATTTTGCTTTCAATACAAATGTAAACTAAGGTAAACTTCCTGGACTAGACATTATTGAACATTTTTGTGTAAAGCGGACATTTAAAAACTGTTATCTTTATGTTCAAAAATAACCCGATGAGAAATTTTATGTGTAATCAACTTAAATAACTAATTGCTATAGCAGTCCTGTTTCTTTTATCCTGAATTTGGAAATGAATGTGGGCCTAAATGCTCTCAAAATATGTTTGCCTACAGAGAACATCTTCCATTTCTGATACTTACCATCAACTAGCAGCACTGCCCTTGAGCTATTGACTTTGGAGCAGCAAACAGGAATGGTATTTCTGGATTTCTTCCTCTTGAGATACTGTTAGTGCCATTGGTGGCTGAGCACACTGAGATCTTGTAGCTTGACTCACAAGGTCTCTGTATGAGGAGCTGGAAGTTTCTGGTGTGAACAGAAGGGTGTCTGGGCTGGAGGTGGTATGGGGCATTTCTATGTGGAGCTCACAGCAGCGCTACCATGGTGCTAAGACAGAGCTCACCTACCGCACTCGAGAGCATATGCTGCACGGCAGGATCTGCTGCCTTTACACCCCATTCCTCTTGTGTTTCTTGCCCTAGGAAAGTAACCCCTCCCAGCAACCAACTGTCCTCTAATAATAAACTTAAGTCATGCCGGTTTCATTAGTTTTATGGGTTTTGGTCACATTTTTTGTGTTGGTAGGCAGGGATCATTTATGTGGTGGCATCAAGGACGGAATCAGGAGCACGAAGTAACTCACCGGCAGCAAACAAGTGTCACAAGCATGGCGAAACATAAACCACATTGCTGTATATTCATTTTTAAAATGAGGTACTTGAGTAGAAGCTAAAGAGAGGAAACAAGGTGCATCTCAGCTTGACAGTTATTTGTTAACTCAAATAACCTGTGTTCTCACTAACTTCTGGAACCTATTTGATCATGTGAATATCAGCATATCTGCTGTTGATCATTCATTAATGACTGCAAAGATATCATTTAATTATTTGTTGTTGTGTTTCTCCTGCCCCCCAACTTTATATACGTCACTTCTGTCCGACTGATTTCAGGATGGTAAAACCTGACTCTTTATTTAGGATTTCTGCCAGTGTTACCGGCAGTTTTTACACAGAACAATCCTGGCTGTAGGGTCTGATCCTGTATCATTATGTTAGCTAGGTACATTTTCATATTTATTATAATTACCATTTACATTTCTCTTCTAATGCATGTCCAAAGTCCTGACAATTGGCCAACACGTGGCATGGAGCCAAAGCCAACAAATTGAATTGGGAAGATGCTGACAAATAAAAATAAGGGTGCCATTCACAGATTCTTGCCCTTTCCTGCCCTCTTTTCGTCCTCCCATGCTGCTAAAAAATAGGAGCATGTTAATTAAGAGGAATGAATGATGCAGTAACTACCTGCTGCATCACACTGCTTATCCTACATATGGTGAGGCACTTGGTGTATGTAGCAGAAATTGTTTTCTGCATTTAGTGCACTTCCAACTCTTTTTTTGTTTTGCCAAAGTGCCCATCTTGGCGAGCAGCTCCTTCTTCCTGCAGGACTGGCAGTGACACCAGCTGGAACTGCTGGCTGGGGCAAATGCTCCCTGAACCTGCAGGAACCAGGCTGATCAGTTATTCCCTGGTTAGTGTTAATGCTTCATGACAACCTCTGATCCTACAGTTGAAGGAGTATGAAATCTCAAAGCTTTGGATTGATTCTAATTCGCTTCTGTGTAGGGATTCCCATATGGGAAATATTTGAATGTGACCTTCCTTTCCCTAATGCAGCTGGTTGGTTTTGAAATCCCATGAGGCACATAGTTATTCTTCTTTTTGTAAACAGAAGTTCTCAATGCCAACAAATTTCCCAGTTTTCATCATGGTTCAGCTATGTTTTCTTTTTTAAAATAGACTCAGAAAAATAAACCAGTGCATCTGAACCAACTTCTGAGTCAAGGCAGACAATGCAATGAGTTTAATGTCTGCAGCTGGAAGCTGGAGTAGGCCTCAATTTTTTTGCATTTATATATTACACTAAATACTGAAAATAACCCGAAGAAATATCTCTCTATTCTCCCCTACAATATCTCTGGCATCTACTGTGCAAGCAAGGTGTAAAATGTGTAAATAATTTGTGCATGTGGTGTAAAACTGAGAAGACCAGAATAATTAATGTTTGGGAATGGAGTGTCAGAGTGATACGTAGACATCCACAAGAATGAGGTCTGAGACTCTAAGGCTAATCTTTTAGCAGACATAAAATGTTACAGACCTGTGAGTTGCCTGGAGTATACTGTATTATTGTTGGTTAAAGATACATAGCTGTTGGAATATGATACTGGTTTTAGTGAAAATTATACTCAAGCTCATATTTAGATTGTGTATGGGCATCTTGTTCTTTCCTTACTTCCTACAGCAATGGAAAACCTGCAGCATTGTCAAAGTGGGATAGTATTTTTTGTGCAAGCTTAAATTCTCCTTCTCCACCCCCTCATACCTCCTGCCCCAGATACACTAGTGATGCTCCAATATCTATCCTGAGCAATCCTCCGGCATGGTACCGAATGACCGCTTGTGTATCTCCAGAGTCACTGGGGTTATAGTAATGCAAACCTGCAAAAACATTCTTTCAACTAAGACATTTCTCACAGAAAAGAACAAAGATGCTGTTGTTGGTATCTATGAAAGATGTCTTTCCCATCAGATACTGCTTTGCTGATAAATTACCTTAATATTCCTGAGATGTCAGCGTCTCTGCATAGATCACTCTGTACTTCTTGCAACAACTGAGTGGACATTTCATTGCTGGGGATGGTAAAATGTAGAAACTTGAGAGGTGGTGCTACCCAAAGATGATTTCCCATGTGCTATTTTTGTTTATTTGGACCTGCCCTTAAACCTTAAATTTTCATTTTTGCTAGACAAAACATTCCCTCTGGAAATATGTATATATTTCTTAATCTGAAATATGCTAAAAGCTGAGCTTATTTTCGCTTTTTTTTCGGCTGTTCCAGGTCCATTGCACTTGAAGACTTATGTGCAAAGAGGGTTAAGTTGACCTTAGTTTAGAGGAGAACAATGCCAGTCACAGGGTGAGATCAGGCTTTAAAGTAGGCACAGATCATCCCGCTCTTTGCTGATAGGATCTATCAGACCATACGAATGAACATCATAAATTCCTCCTCTCCCTCTCTGTTAGATGTGACAGTTGAGGCTAAGACCTGGAGCTTTGGAAGGAGAAAGCACAAGCTTCTGTCAGGCTTTGTGTCTGGAGATGGATGTAGATAACCTGAAGGTTTAGATGCACTGTCAGTTAATCCATATGAAGTTCATTTCAGTTTAATTTAGATGTTGGCCACGACTTCCATAAACTCCCCTTCCTCAATCCGGTATCACAGTACTAAGGTTCCTGCAGTCAGTATATATTGCAGTTTACTTTTGGTTAGGTTAAGTGTTACTGAGATCAGTTCTGGGCATACAGACAATGGTTTAATGGTTTAAAAAAGGAGTATTGTTGAATAATCCTACATAGAGTAAGGTTCTTGGCCATTGTGTGACTTAGCTTTCAGTTTAATCTCATGTTCTGAAAACCTGGAGGATCTGTACGTGGAACACTGCAGTACAGTCCAATAGGGGTGTGACCATGTTCCTTCACTCATTTAGTAATAGAATTAGATTTTACATGTAGAAAATATTGTTTTCTTTGAATCTATAAACTTCTCAATTAAAACTAATGTCCCTAATGGATTGCTAAAGATTCACAGAACATCTCTAATAAAGTAAGCAAACAAACAAACGATCCAGAGATTTCCAGGCACTCAATCTCTGCTCTGCCTGTTAAACCCAAGCTGCTACATCTGCATCCCAACCATCTGATCTCCTCCCTTTCTGCTATTGCTTCGCAAAGAAATATGAGGTACACAACATTATTATTTTTTAATAGAAGTATATTACTTACTCATGGTCTACTAGAAGTTGCTCTGGAGGAGGAATAAGTACTCAAGACCTAAAGCACAAAGCACTGAGAATTTTCACATTGACTCTCAGCTTTCACAGGGTCATATACTTAGAAATTACTTGAAAACATTATCCACTTTTTTTCCTGACAGCCTAAGAGAGTTGTGACACGGTCCAAATGCTGTAATTCTTCTACCCAATTTTCCACCCCATCATCCTCTCTCACTCTGTTTTATCACTCTCCTTTTCCTTTCTTTCCACCCCTTTTTTCCCCTTTGCTTGTTTCATTCTGTTTTTTTCCACTTGGTGCTCAACAAACCATGTGTGGCAGCGGAGGGGTTATTCAGTAGTGGCTCTGTGGCATTAGGAAGCATTAGGAAGTGTTAGAAAGCTGGGAAAAACTGTTAACCTGTATAGGAGGGGAAGACAGGTGCAGCAAAGTTTAGAAAATGTTAAGAATCCCCTTTAGGACTGTAAATCCTGCTCTTAATATTAATGAGCATTGGAAAACAAGGCAATTAATACTGAACAGCTTTGTGGTTGAGGACTAGACTGTGGTTTCACATTTTGGACCCATTTTTCAAAGTAGTAGATGTTGTGTGATGATTCAGTTTGTTTGTGTAATCTGCCTTTTTCCCTTTCCTTTCTCCCAAATATTTTTTCATCTGCTGGTTTTAACCAAATTCAACAGGAACATGGGTGTCTCAGGTGTTCCCGCAATTTTCATGAAAATATTGAGCTGGGTACAGGGAACACCAGAAATCACACATTTTCAGAGGTGGGTAGATGCCCACTTTTGGCTGAGGATATACGGGTGTCACTGTTCCAGCTTCCTTAGCTGTAGTGAATGAATATCCCATCGCCTTTCCATGCTTAACGCCTCAGTGTGCAGGCTCATGATTAAGGGAAGTGCCGCATCTCTTTTACACAAACTTAGGCGTTATGAGTGATTCTTTTAGTATTTCCACTCTATTAAAACCATAAAAACAGCACCAAGTTTGACAGAATGGTCCCAAACACTATAACCAGTTTCAAAATTTTGGAACTTTTCCATATGTTTTTTAGTGAGCAGGAAGGTTGAATCTGCGTGCAGTGTTTATATCTAGAGTCACAGCTCTAACGTTGTTTCTCATGTCGTCAGGATCTGCACACCGCCTGCAGGAACTATTAGATGAAATCTTTGGACTTTGGTATGCAAACAAATAGTTCTCTTGTTAGCATCCTTCAAACTCATTTCAATGCACTTATTTGTTTTCTCTGAGATCTATGTCCTCAGAGAATACTGCTGAATGTCATTGTCTGAACTCTATGTTTTATTCTGATCTTTCCTCTTTAATCTGTAAAACGCTCATTATAATGTCATATTTAGCCAGGAAAATAATAACTCCTCTTCTATGGATTGCATTCCTTGAGAGCAGTACTGCAACTACTTAATAGGAGCACTAGGTCATTTGAGCTATAAGCCTGACATCTTCTATCACTTTGTTTTTCACTTTTCTGCTCTGATGAGCTGCTGATAAAGTAAATTTTTCACAGGTTTACAGGACATTATTAATTTTTTTCCATGGGGGAGAAAAGGTAAATATTCTCAGGTACCAAAAATACTCTTGTTTCAGAAACTTCATGTTGACTAGGATTATCCTATTGGGCAAATCCAGCAAAATAAATTCACCACAGATGTTGCATACTGGTTACAACAGATGTATTTTTAATGATAATACTTAAAATTACTTTTCAAAGATCTTTCCTCTATACCTCTCCTTTGTTAGATGTTAGAAGGTTGTGGTTCCACCCAGCTTCTCTTGAGGGGAAGGTGGTAAAAATTGTGTATTTTTTTTCTGTAGGATATTGTTTTTTCTCTTCTTTCCCATAGGACTTCCACAGCTTCTAACAGCTTTTCAGGAAAACCCAGGTAAGAAGTAGGGTGGGAGAGATGGCAAGCATCAAAAGTGATGTTTGATCAAAAGTGATCAAAAACCATTTGCATCCTCTTCTTACATATCGGATACTCTGGAGAAACCTGACCAAATTCAATAAACTCAAGGCCCCTTGACTGAAGAATGTCCTGAATTTCAGTGTTTCCAGGGAGTGAACTCTACACCACACAACAAATGTGCAACCCAGCAGCAGCAGTGAGCTGGTTTCCCCGGCTCTTGCAGGGTGTCCTGCTTTGGCTGTGATTAGAAGAATGGAGTCCAACTCCCTGTGTCATTCATTCATCTATTATGTTTCATCCTGTCCTGTTCACCTCTTAATATGCTTTGCTGCACTGAACTTCACCTCCTGCTTATATGTCCCTCCTTTTAAGCCAGCTGTGAATTTCTGAGCTGATTGAACTCTTGCTGGGAGATAACTGTGTATTGTTTTCTTGATCAGCAAGGTCTCTCACAGACCAGCTTGTCTTACCAGAAAAAAATCTACAAAACATTCACTGCAGATTTAGCTCAAGCCACAGACAGGCTTGAACATAAAAGGCATTATGAAAAGAGCGACGTTTTCTCTGTTTCTTTCCCCCTGGACTGTAAATGATGCTGTCCAGCTCCACTGGATGAAAGCATGACTTCAGAGCTTGTAGTCACTATGAGCATTACAAGTGCAACCATGAAATTCTTCATGTACAAAGTCAAATGTATTTGTCCTCTCCCAACCTGAGCGGGTTTTGTCAGCCGGCATCCTCTTGTGCAGGCCTGAGGAAGCAAAGCACTTCTCTGTAGCTGAAGCAGTACTTTTCTGTGACTATGTTTAGAGACCTGAGGGTGGACTTTCTTTTTTCTTCTTTCCCAAATAAAGTTTAAGAGTGCCTCACTGAGATTTGACTGTTTGCTTTGTTCCTTATGTCTCCTCAGTGATCATTACTCCTGGATGATTCATGTTGCTTTCTAAATGCATATGTTTGGATGCCTATTGTGGAGAGCTTAGCAAGTGCATCTCACCGAAAAGCCCATGCTTGCTGAGGAACGGCTGATGCTTAACCTGTTCTTCTCTCTCTCAGGATAAAAAGGTCATTGCTTCATGACTAAGCAATGTTCTGCAACACTTGATTATCCTGCTTTCTACCTCTGTCTTCGTCCTCCCACCATCTTCTCCTTCCCTGGTTACTGTAATATTTCTTTCACCTTGTTAACTGCTATCCTTCAATCAAGGCTTTGCAGCGTTGGCAGTCATACAGTGAGGCAGTGTAGGTATATCCACAAAACCCTTACTCTTGGCCCCTAGTTCTTCATTTTCATTACGTATCCAGAAATCATGGGACAGACTTTCCATTGCCACCTTTCCAATATATTTCACTGAATTTTTATTAATTAAACTGAATGGACAGACTTCAAAACTTGGAACTTAAATCTAAAGCCTTGCCTACAAGCCACTTTGACAGTGACTTGGCCAAGACTCACTTCATCCTAATAGACTTTGGTCATATCTTTTATTCATAGAATCATAGAATGGTTTGGGTTGGAAGGGACCTTAAAGATCATCCAGTTCCAACCCCACTGCCATGGGCAGGGACACCTTGCACTAGACCAGGTTGCTCAAAGCCTCATCCAGCCTGGCCTTGAAGACATCCAGGGATGGGGCATCCACAACATCTCTGGGCAACCTGTCCCAGTGCCTCACTACCCTCTCTGTGAAGAATTTCTTCCTTACATCCAATCTAAACCTCCTCACTTTCAATTTAAACCTGTTATCCCTTGTCCTGTCGCTACAGGCCCTTGTAAAAAGTTCTCCCGACAGGAGAACTTTTAGGAGAACCTTCCTTTAGGAGAACCTTCCTTTTAGGCCCCGTTAAGGTACTGGAAGGCTGCAATAA
>NW_010231475.1:35790-60766 GCF_000690775.1 Eurypyga helias | reverse complement strand
TCTGCTGTCGGCGGCGCGGCACCATCTTGGGGAAGTCGTGTCGCTCCGCCCGGAGGTGAGGGGCGGGCTGGGAGGCGGGCAGCCGGCGAGCAGCCCTCGCCGGGCTGTTTCTGGGGATGCTGGTTTCTCTCCTTCGCAGTTGCGCCTCAGGGGGGGCGGCTGAGGGGCCGGTTCCTGTCAGCGGGGCTCTGAGGCGGCAGCGTCCAGCCCCAGCCGGCGGGGCCCTGGCGGGTCCCTTGTCCACCTGCAGGCTAAATGGCGTTTTCCATTAGTCTCCTTCCAGAGAGAGGTTCCAGGGGCTGGCCAGCCTTCCCAGGCTCCCGCTGCTGGAAGATGAATGTGGCATTTGCCTTTTTCCAGTTGTCAGGCACGTCTAATCACTGTGACCTTCCAAAAAAGAAAGAGAGCGGCTTCAGGGTGATGTCGTAACCTCACCAGTCCCGCTAGGCCACAGGTTTAACATGCAGGGGTGCTGCCCCCTCATCCTGACCGAGGGTGAAAGCGCTAACAGCACACACAGCGGTGTCCCGACCGCCTTAACTTCTGTGTCTGCCTCAGTAAGTTAAGGCTGAGTAAGTTGAGCCCGTACCTCAGGCTTGGCTGGAAAAGCCCCGTTGCCTGGCCTCTCATCCCAGAGCTTTGAGTTTCTCAGTACTGCAGTGGTAAAAGCCCACAAAAATAGGTAGAAACCTTTATATCATTAGTGTCTGCCTTCCCCTGAGGGGACGGTGCGAGGGTTACGCGTTTTGTAGGCAAGGCCAGCACCTTCAGCCTCTCCTGCGCTACAGGCGCCTTTCCCCCTCCGAAGTGCGGCCTTCCGGAAGGAGAGCAGGCTCTGGACTACGCGGAGCGCGTAGGCTGGTCCTTGTGGAAGGGTTTTTTCCCCCCTGGCCTGGCAGACACAGAGCTTGTCTCTTGTATTTCTAGCAAGAAAATAGAACCTGAGGCTGACTCCAGAATCTGTTAGGGAGGAATTATTAACGTGAAAGGTATCAGCAACATTCTCGCATATAGACTCACGGTTTTTAAAGCAGCATGATATCCCTTATTTTCTACGCTTTTCCCACTGAAGCCGGGTGTCGCCCTGCAGCGCCTGTTGACACCGAGCAGGTGTCCCCCAAATCCGCCTTCGCTTCCAAACCCCCCGCGAGGGCTGGAGACCTCTCGCGGGGTGTGTAGACGTTACACCCTTCGGTGTCGCTGCCTGCGAAACACGTTTCGGGTTGAGTTTTGGGAAGTGTTTTTCCCAGCAGAGGGAGACATCTGACCGTGAAATTCAGATGCAGCCGGTGTTCTTGGGGCTTGTTTTATCAATATACGTATAAAACTCAATGTTCAAATTAACTAGTTCAATAAGTAATTTAGCTCATTGATTTTTGGGCATATCCTAAGTGCCATTACAAGCTACGGATATTTTAAATGCCATTACCTAATAGAAGGAATGTTTTAAGCACCTTTTATTGATTTTATTACTGCTTTATTTTGCTGTCTTGGTTTAAAATCATTTTAACCACTCCGTAATCAAGAAGAAATATATCGTTGGTGAAATACAGTCAATTTCCTAAAAACCTTTGACATCGTTAAATAAGGAATTACAGTTGTTAAATCATGTCAGGCAATAACCAAGGGACAGAAAAGATATAAAATTTGGAGCAGTGGGCCAGCGTACCAGTAAGCTGTTTCGACCTTTGGCATTCAGAACTCCGCATGTGACAATCACACTTCAATCCTGTTCTTGGTTCTTACATCAGTCAGGAAAGATTTAAAATCTCAGCATGCCAGGAAGGTTGTGGAAGGATAACGGAGTATGATCTAGAGACAATTAAGGGGCATTTTAATGACCTGCTGTGACTTTTTGTGAAAATTACTCTCTAACTTAGCGCATTTGAAGTTTCATTTGCTGGATTGTATTGCTAGTAGTTTAGTGTATTGATGTTGTACACAAAAGGAGTAAATTGAGTCTGCTCATGGGGATTTCGGTTACTTCCCTTCCCAGCTCTTTTGGCTTGAGAAGATTATCAGTATTATTGAGCTAATCAGCTGGTAGATGTAGACTGGGAATACAGGCAATATGTTGCTTAATCAAAGAATTGAAAAGTAAGTAATGAATGTTGGTGCTCAATAAAAAACAGCTAATGAGTTGATTGCATTGATGCCTGATGTAATTTAACTGTGGAGTGGCAAACATCAATACTTGTGTATGATTGGGCTGGTGATTGCTGAGCTGAAACTCAAAGTTTAGGGAGGTTCTGCGGTACGTGAACGCCTGGCAGCTGACATGAGGTGGGGAGGGAGGGAGTTGCGTTTTGTTCTTTAAATGGGACAAGTGATTCCATCGTTAATTGTTGGGCTTTTGTTTTGTGTAAAAAACCCAAACCAAATACACCCCACAGGCTCCATCCAAAACCCCCAAAACTTACACGTCACTCTTTTCAGAGGTTTAAGGATGATTTCTGGATTGAAAAATAAGAATAAATCATCATGAAGTGATTTAATAATCATTAATTTGATTTTTTTTTAATGTTAAACTGACCTCTAGTCTTCCTTGAATAACGACCTTGATAACCCCAAGGGGGAAGTCAGCAGCAAAGGAACGTTATGCTGTTGGGGGAGGTGGACATCCGTGATGTTTGAGCTAGCTATCCCGTCCGCGTAGTGTCAGTCGCATCTGTGCTGGGCACTTGTAACGTCATTCTGGGTCCACTTTCTGCCATTGTTCTCGACCTCTTGATTCATTAGGGGTTGTAAACTCTCCTCAGGTGCACGGGTGTACTTACTGGTGGCACAGAAGGACATCTCTGTAGGCTTTTCTAAACCAAGATCTGCGCTGTCAGCTGCTGTGAAGCAGCAGGAAGACGACTCTGGGTACCCGGATTCTGCATGGTTTCTACATGCTTTGTCTTGTTCTGACCTCTTTTCCAGGCCCTGGGGATCACACTGCTACTTCAGGAATGTTGGACCTACCATCAGGAATTACTGTTTGTCTTTCAACTGTGATGTAATTGGATGTTTCAGAAATTTGGGTTTTATTTCTGTGAAGTGTCCCATGTCATGTTTGGGCCCAGATCCTTGTTAGGCTGGTGACATGTTTTCTGGGCAGCCCTCAAGCATGGCTTTACGGGGTCTCTGCTGGCCAGCTGTTTGTTTTTTAATAGTGGTGGCCTACAAGACCACAATGACACAACTGAAGGACGCTTTTAGTGACCTTTTCTCTCTTCCATCTGTCAGTATCGCGGGTGGGGAGGCAGTGGTGGAAACTTGTAATAGAGGAACAAACAAATGGAGGTAATTCTGTCAGCAGAGTCACAGCAGAGACTGATCATCGACAGAAGAGGGAAGACACACATTTACCGAATACATTCAGTCTGCATTTCTAGGTGCTCTTTCCAGTGATGAGAGTTATAACAATGAACAAAATGAAAACACCAGCTTGGCACAGTAACAGCCTCAGTTCGTCAGAGCCACGATCTGAGCCTTGGATGCCTGTGTGGTAGATGCTACACCCTCCAGACTAGCAGCCTGTGTTGCTTATCGCTCTTGATGTGTGTTTTCCCATCGTGTCTGGGACGGAGCTGCTGTGTGTTGGTCAGTAGCCTCTCCTTGGGAAGAAAGGTTTGATTAGCCATGTCACTGAGTCTCACCCAGATAAAGAGGGTCCTCTACCTACCTAAGGGGCAGAGTGCATGAGATGGTGGGCTGGGGGTGTAGGGAGGAGGGTAAATCATGCAGAAGGCAGTAACACTTCAGTATGATTTGCTTTTGCTCTGTAGCTTTCCAGTGTCTGCTAGTGCTAAGTGACATCCTTGGGAATTTGGCTACAAAAGATCCATGTAGCCGGGAAATATTGATGCCTGATACTTTGGATCCTAATCCTAAATGACACTTATTAATGTGCTCCTTTAATACTGGTTGTCTTTGTTTTTAAAGGAAAACCCTACTTTAATTTTCTTGGACTGTGGCAGGGTGGAACTGAACCGTTAGAGACAATGTCTGCTAACACGTGTTTTCATTGAGATGCCTTCTGAAATGTGTTCAAAACCCAGCCAAGAGAAGCTAGTCTTTCTTTAGACCTGTTGATAGTTTGTCACGTAATACTTTCTGCTACCAGTTTGAACAGGAAATATATTTATTTCCCTATAAATACGTTTAGCTTTGTCCACATAACTGTAGTTTCCTGTTAAGATTTCCTCAGCCAGGGTGTGCCATAAACTCTTTTAGAAGGAATGATGCTGCCTGGAATTGAACAAGGATAATGCAAGCCATGGAAGCAAACCAGAAAGCCACCACAACATTAATTCTAATTTCTTTTGGTTAAAGTGTAATGCAGTGAAATGCTGATGCTGTATACTCAATGCGTGATGCCGTAAAGAGTGTCCTTCTCCAAACTGCAGTTTGCTTCTGAAGACCTCAAAATAACCATTTTTCCCTCAATTGTCTGTTCTAGAATGTAAACTCTAAAGCAAACTTTAAAACCTATATTTATAACTTGATGTCTTCACCTTGTGATACGATCTTTAAATATTTGTGTTGTAGTAATTTATTTGTTTCCCTTTAGGGTACTCTTTGACCAAAAGGTACATGTGTAAGTGGAACAGGACTTACCATAATTTGGCCATCAGTGAGGATTGCTGTGGTTTCTGCCCACAGATTTAAATCCCGTTGTCCATGCCTGTGGGTTGGCTGGTGGCTCTGATAACCCTATCCTCTCTGCAACAGTGAACAGTGGAATTTCAACTGATAACTTTTGGATGTAGAATTGTCTTTCTTTGGTTAAAAATGGTTTGTAGAAACATTATCAACATCTAAGGTAAAATTGTGGAAAAAAATCTTTCCTGTTTTATATTGTATGCTTCTGATTTTGTTGCCCTGTCCAGACAACACAGGGTATGGACATGCTAGCAAGATTTTAATGTATGGTGTGGTTTTTTTTTTTTTTTTTTTTTTTTTACTAAGTCACTGACTAATTTTTATATTTCAATACAGAGTGATTTGCTTATTTTATTCTGGTACCCTTGCTCCTCTTTTTTTTTTTTTTTTAACAGTGGAAACAAACAGTTAAAACAAAAAGCACAACAGGTTCTAGTCATACTCATTTTTCCACACCTTGAGGACTAGCAAATTCTTTAATATGAGATTTTATTTGTACAAAGCAAAACTTCAAAACCACTCAAAAGCTTTCTTATTAACTGCTGTCAGTCCTTTGATTTACAAGGGCAATAAAGATCTAGAGGGGGCACATTTATCATGGAGTTCAGCACACCAGGAGCCATTTTCTCAAGCGGTAAAGCCAAGTGATAAAATGAGTTCTTTTGTTCTATAACCAAGACACATTCCCTGTTTTTTAAAAATGTGTGTGTTGGACTTCTTGGCTTGTAGTTTGGCTGTGTTCCTGTGATACATTTATAAATAATGAAAAATTGCTAACATGCAGATGCTGATGATGCATCTGGTAAAACAGACTGTCTGAAAGAAACTTACTTTCAACTTTGGTTTATTTGCTTGACTTTTCTCCCATGCTAATTCTTCTGTGATTTTTTTAATAGTGCTTTTTTAACACTGGAGTTGTCTTGGGGGTTTTGCTGGGTGGTTTTTGGGTTTGTTGTTGGGTTGGGTTTTTTTTTTTTGTGTGTGATCATATACCTCTCTGCAAAACTGAAAGCATTTTGGTTAGGAAGTAATAAAAATATTTACAATAAAGACCCATATTCTTAGGGTATAGTCAGTTGCTCCGTCTGTTTCTAAACTTGTTTATGAGTGACTTTCTGAATGCCGTTCTCTAGACTAAAACATTGATGGCTTGTACGGGCACTTCATTAACGGATGTAGCTGTGGGAGGAACTGATTGCCAGAGTAAATATCCCTGCTTGTGTGCAAGGGGCTCAGAACCTGATTATCAATTGAATATTAAAAAAAGTGATTTTTTTTTTTTTTCTCCTGTAAAAATGCTGCCACCTACAGTCTCTTCCCGGGAAAGAGGTGCGTTGCTGCTTTTGCCAGGCAGCTGCTAAAGTTCTGTGAAGTCCACTTATGCTCAGCTGTCCAGTGTTGTTGCACAGGCACCTTCAAAATAAAAGTAGAACGGACTTGCAAAAAGTACTTTCCAACATAATCTTGAATATAACAATCTTTAATTGTAAAAGTAACACCGTGTGAAGTTGCTCTTGATGTTTTGGCTTCAATAGGGCTGTTGTTGTAACACATGGAAGAGTGAGACTGTAAGAGGTCAGAGGCATTAAACCTGTTCATATTTAAATGGGCACCACGGTATGGTGCCCCGATAACTACAGCAGTGCTGCGGCGGTACCCGTTTGTCCCCAAGTTCTGCAAACTGATGGATGGGCTTGGAAGACATTTTGGACAATAGCGATTTCTTTGGTTTTATTCTTGGTTTCTTTTATAGACAGCCCTTTAAGAAAAGCCATGCTGTAAGCAGATTGCGCTCGTAGCAAAGTTATCGCCTGGCTCTCGAATGTGGTGTTTTATGAACAAAACCCCTGAACAAAAGGACCGAAGGCGTGTATCTGCTCTGCTGCGCTTTCTTTGGCTGTGGTCAGCGGCAGGTTTGTAGATCTGTGTTAGAACAGGGCAAACATACGGTGGTATTGTCAGAATAAGAAATGTGGAACAACACAGGTCTTGCCTAACCTGTTTATTGATCCTGGGTAAACACTTTTCAACTGTACAAGGCGTGTGAGGGGCAAACCATTTTTCATTCACTGTATTCTACATTAAACAGTTTGGAAGTAGGACTCTTGCTATTATCACCCTAGTTCATATGCCTGTGAAAGCATATTGCTGAGAAATTAAAGAAAATGTTTCTCAGTGGCTGACTTGTAGTTACCCAGAAGGAAGCAGCCATGACAACAGCCAGGAGACCCCACCAGAACTGCTCTACTAGCTTATGAAAACATAAAGCTTCGGTTGACCTACCGTGGCAGTCATCTGGGGATTTTGCAGACCTCTTTGCTGTAATATTATTTTGGCACTTGAAATTTAGCAAGAAAAGACATAGCCTAGGAGGCCCACCTTTCTGTGTAGTTATTTGTGCTACTTCTGATACTTATATTGCAAAACATTTAGTCTCTGATATTTAAGGTCAGAAATTTTAAGTGCTTTGTGTTGGCTTATTTTTTTTTTTTAACCCTGGGGCCTCTTACACTGTAGTGTTTTGAAAGATCCTGAAGCTTTGAGGGGGGAAAAAAAATCAAAATACTTTTATTTTATGAAGCAGTTTTGGGGTCAGTTTTTCTAAAATGAATGCTTTTATGTTGGATAGTTTAAAGACCATCTGTTAACTGAAACCAACCGTAAGTGAAGTTGCAGTGATGTTTCCTATTAGTCTTGTATCTTTCCTATTAGTCATGTATGAAAGAATACAGAGACACCCAGCAGAACTCAAAACAAAAATTGAAAAAGCAGATGTTGAAACTGTTGGCTTGTTGCTTTTCTTTTACAGGAGCAAGTAATTATTAATGGATCACAAAAATACCGTAAGACTAGTTTTGTAAACTGTTACCTAGAATCACAGCTAAGATGTATTTCTGATTATTGTATATTGCAGTTGAAAATTGGAGTATTTCACTTGGAGACACTGAGGAGGGTTTTAAAAAATAGATCATGAATGTTATGTCTGGAAGCATACAATGAAAGATAAAATACAAAATTTTAAATAGTTATGCACTTCTAGTCTCTCAGGGCTCATTTATTATGTTGTCATGGTGAGCAAGGAATAAAAAAAATAAAATAAAAAGGCTGTTCCTTGGGTAGTTGTGACTTATTGGTAGTTATCTTTTACAAGAGTTCCATGCTGATTTAAGTAAAGATCTCTGAGAAAAAAAACAAACTTTATTTTTCAAATAAATTCAGCTCACAGCCTTCCATGACACCACACTGAATTATTATTAGTGTACACTGCTGTGAGAATAACACTCACCGCTGTTTAACAACAATGTCTTTCCATGGAATTTCAGAAAGTCAGTAGGAAAAGGAAAGGCAGAACTGAGTGCTGAACAGTCCATCCTGAAGCCAGAATACTTTCATCATCACTTCAATAAGGAGGAAGAAAGATAATTAACATGTACTGTATATGCAGGTCCATATGATTTGGCTGAAAAATTCTTAATGGCTTGTGTTTGTTAAGCAGGAAGTCCTGCCTTGCCTGAATAAAATCTCCTTAAGTACATTTCTTTCAGACTTTCTCTTTTTTCTATCCTTAACCTGGAGTGAAACACCAGGAATGTATGCAGTTTTGTCTATGTAAAGCTCCCTTTGGAGAGGAGAGGTTTACCTTTTTTTTTTTTTCCTTATTTCTGTCCTCATGGAAGATAATGTGTTGCACTTGGTAATGATGGGATTAAAATAGCTGTGAATTACAGCCCTGTCTAGGCTGTTCTCAGAAGGACTGTCCCAGCAAGGTTCTCTGGCTGTGAAATGCCACTGAGCAGGCTCCTGAATGCTTTCACGGTCCCTCAGCTTCAGGTTCTAGATGGCATCTGAACTCATGGGTACTAAGCCTGTCCCGGGAGTCATCCTACTGCTGGAGGAAGCTTGTGTGATTGGCCTGAATCAGGGCAGCAGAGTGGTACAGGCTCTTCAGGACCTCTTGGAGGTTTGTGTGTACAGTTTGGGAACACAGGTGTTTCTTTGGGACATTGAAGTTAGGAGACAGGACAAATGTCTATCAAGGCATCCCAGTAATCATTGCAAAGGCCCAGAATTTCTGTTGTGAATAGTAAATCACTTAATTGCCCTCATGGGCCCATCTATGGACAAAACCCCAAGTACTTACTACTGATTCTTGCAGAAAATCTTCCAGAAAATCCAGTTCTGAGAACCCTCAGTGCTGTGGAGCATACACAAGGCATATTACAAACTTGGTGTTAGAGGGCACTGGGCTTAGGCTCCTAGAACAAGGAAACAGCAGTAGATAGAAGATGGGCTCTGATGGGAAAACTTTCTGGTCTGGATACCAAAAGAGTTACCCAGATTTAAGTTTTCTGTGTCAACAGCTTTTTGCCCTAAACAAGATACACGGTCCCACCAAAGACATCCCTCCTCATTCAGTCTTGGGGTACCAATCAAATACGGTTTAAGGTCTGTCTGCCAGTATGCTTGGGCAGCTGATCTCAATGGAAGACTGACTCTCCTAGAAGGAAAATCTTATGGAAGTGGCCTGATAGACAAACCATCCCTATGGTGCTGTCAGCTTCTGTGATCCCGCTGGTGTGGTCATCTCCAAGCACCTTGTCTGTTGTAGGAATGGACTTGTGGAGGAGTTGAAGACCTGTCCTAGCTCAGCAGTAAGAGTCTTCTCTCAGACAGTGGTCTGTGCTGGTGGTAGGGAACAACTCCAAGGCCCTTGATTGCAAATGTTTAAAGATGAAAGGAATGTAACCAGCCTGGATTCCTCTGAATTCTTGTGACACCCAGGCCGAGAGGGTATGAATGATGCAGCAAATTAGCCTAGAAGGGGCTATAGCATGGTAAGGCTGATGTAGCTGATGTCTTGTTCTGCTACTGCTTCTTTGGACAGTTTAGATAAAATTGCTTTTTCATTCTGTTACAGCTGTCTCATTTAGAAAATGGAAAATTAGGTATACAGGTGTTGTGTTTTGAAGTTCTTGTAGTGGACATGTTCTAGAAATGTTGGTAGTAATGATGTAGTTCATTCTTGTTTAAAAAGTGTTGAAATTCTCGCTGGACTGAGGAAGCACAGATTTGTTTTAAATAGCTTCCTTTTGTGGGAGCAGCAGTCCTGGTGAAAGATGCTGGTACCAGCAGAGAGAGAAATTCTGTGTCATGCTTTGAACTGACATGGTTTCTCCCTATTTTACTCATACTTTTTAAGGTATGTGTTTTTAGTAGGATACTTTACCATCTCTACTAGTGCCAATACCCGATCTGTCACAACTTGAGCATAATGCAAAACCTCACCTACTTTCAGCAGGCAAAAGTGGTTTTACACCACTTCTCTCTCAGCCTGATATGGAAAAAAGATAATACAAACCTCCTGTGACAACTATTTTCTTTCAGAGAAACACATATTTTAGGATAGCGTTTACAAAGGCTTTATTGGTACTGCATTTCAATCTTACATTTTAAGTTCCTGTTAGTTATGGAAACAGTTTTGAATTTACTTTATGTCAAGGCTTTAATATTAGGCAATTACAAATCCTGTGTAGCCTAGGTCTGCATTTTATAGGCCAAATTTTACTGTTCTCAACGCTGTGCTAATTATATTGAAACAAAACATCTATAATAGGGATGTCGTGTTAATTTTCTATACCTTCTCTAGAAAGATTAATTTCTCCTCTAGCTGCAACCGACACCATGGAACCAGGCTTGTGTTTAAGCACTGCTAGGTGCTGTGGCGGGGCACTGCGACCTGCAGCAGGTACATGCCTGGCATCTCCCCCTCGCTCCCTGCTCAGCCTGGTGCTGGCTTCCCCCCTTGGATACTCCTCTTAAATATTCCCCCATCTGCATGTCTTCTCCCCCTCAGCCCAAATTTGACTGCGTACACCCAACTTGACTGGTGGGGAGACCAGCCTAATCCAGGTTTTGAGAGAGAAATCCTTCTCCCTTTCACTTCCTCATCCCTTTCTTCTCCATGTCATTATTTCTGGAAAGCTTGCATTGGCAGAGATCACCGAGTCAGTTTAGTTGAAGGGGTTATTGGAATGCACATGTGTTAGTGGAAATGTACCTGTACCCCTTCTACACGTCTCAAATACTCATTTACTGCTGACATCAGCAATTCATGTTGGATGCAGTTTTCAGGTATTTAAGAACCTCTGTGCCATCTTATGTGTGTCAAGCAGAAGACAACTGTGTGCTTTGATATCCTTTGCTGTGCTTCTCGTGTGTAGATTAAACACCAATATACATACATAGATAATGTAAATAAAAGCTGGCTTTTTCTGGCTGATTGGCCAAATATTGGTTGAAAATATTACCATATAATTATGAAGAAAATGGGGCATTCTATTGATTTTTTTTTTTTTTAAAGCCTTAATTATCATTATAACATCTTTTAAAAGTGCATCATGTTTGTACGGATATAAAAAAAATTCAAAACACGTGGCAACTGAAGGATTTCTTTGTGCTTAATGTCTTTTTGGTATTACCCTGCCGTTGTTGTTAATGGTGCAGACTGTGTATGGGGAACAATTAGGTGTGGGGACCTCTGCTTTCCTATGGGAAATCTAACTCGTTGGCTGGCTGTCAGGCTGTAGGTTTTTAATAGGCGATAGTATTTAAATAGGACAGACATACAGTACTTTTAGGAGAGGTGGATGTGTTAATCTGAAGAAATCCCACACCTCTTTGGAATCAAAATAGAAAGAACAGAGAATGCAAAACCCACTTGTTTTGTCCTGCTTTGAAAATCTGTTGTTACTTTCCGTTTGTTTCCTTGTTTTCGTAAGAGCCTGTTGAGGTAAGAGGAGCGTGGGGTGTGGATGTGTATAAATGTTAAGAGAATGGGAGGCCGAAGGGTTCTGCAGAGGGGGCCTCTGGAATCAAAGGACCAGAGTAATTTAAATTTAGTGAGGGAAAACACTGTACAAGGTGAGATATAATAATTGAATGGTGAACTCCTAAATTACTTTTGTAACTGATAAGCTGATTTTTGTGGGTCTTTGTGGTTTTAAAAAAAAAAAAAAGGCGTTCTTTACTGCTGTTGCATCGTGGAGACAATTACCCAAATGCTGTTTTCATATTAAAGTGATATATGCTGTGTTTGTTGATGTAAAAAATGCATAGGTTTTACTAAAGATTACTTTCTCAGCTTATGGAAAAATGTCGTTCTAGCTGATCCATTTTCAGATTCTGGTGATAGTCCGTTTAATTTCCCTTTGCCCGTATTGGATTCTAGAAAAGGTTAATTAGTTATCCACTGAGCTTGATAGAAGAAGATTTTTTTAGAATATATATTGAGAAATGTTCTATTGGGGTATGAAGGTAACACCACAAGGGGGTACTATAATTTTATCAAATTTGCCTTGGTAAGTTGTTTTATTAAGGTAAAGTGATTACAGCCTGCAGAGTTAATTTTAATATGCTAATACACCACAGCAAGTTGGAAACTTAAATAAAATGATACAATTAATTTAAATTTATAGAAGGTAGAGAAGCTCAGTAAGGTCATCTGTATGTTATATTAAGATTGCGTATAGACTTAGCAGATTTAAAAGTCAGTTTTCTTAGCAGCAAGCTGTAGAAGATTGCTGTGTGTACTTTACTGACCTTTGCATGAGGAAGTTAGCGTAGTTCTGTGAAAAGTACATTCTATGAAAAGTTTGTTTTTGTGTGAGAAAAATAACCCTTTACTCTGACTACAGAAAGCTGATGTTAGAGGTATGTGTGTTAGTGGTTCTAACACCAGTATGAATGTGGAAACGTTAGGGCTTGAAGATTTTTTTTTTTTTTAAATTTCCAATGGCCAAATGCATCCTCTGGTATTCTTACTTTTTGATAAAATACATTAATACAATTTGTTGTTGGGCACATGGGTGCAGGAATTGTGTTGCTCAGTTTTGGGAAGGAGTGGATGTTGCACTTGCTTTGGTTGTGTTGTGTTTTTTGGGTGTGTTTTTTTTTTTTTAAGGGAAGGATGTCAGCGCTATGGAATATCTGGGCTTTTGAACTTCTGTGTCACTGCGGTGTTCAGATAATGCCTTCCTGAGCTCTAGAAGAATAGGGTAGAAATGAATTTACCAGAAACAGGCTTTTTGAAAACCTTGTTGTTATATTTGGCCAGGGAAACTAGAAGTATAAAAACTAAGAAGAAAAAACCAGAATGAGGGCATTAAACAAGAGTGCAGTGCAGCAGGAGTTAGTGGAGACTAGTTCTAACAGTTTGTTTGTATGCAGCCTGTTGCTGTTTGGCTGTTTTATTTATCTGAGCAGCATAGCTGCTTCTGGTGCAGAGAAGACATGATTTCAGGCAGGGGTCTCGGGATGCGTCGTGCAGACACGAAGCACCACCAGCACTGGTAATACGGGTGTTAAATCTCAAGGGCTGCTGTGGGGGGTAGGAGAGGAGGGTGTAGAAATGTCCACAGTGGTCCGTGCTGTCTTTGGAGATTTTGATGAAGTCCACAGAGAGCCAAGTTAGAAATTGGGAAAGTAATAATGTGTCAGTAGAACACATTAGAAAATACTTACTCATATTTTCTACAGAAGATAACTAATTTGTCATTCCTGTGATCCTGTTCAGTGAGTTTTACTTTCATTAGGAGGTTCCCCAAGACCATTGGTTCCCCCCAGGATATAAAAAAAAAACAGATTGCACGTCAACAAACCAATTTTTTGCCAGAAACAGTAATTGGCAATGATGTAACAAAACGGGATTTTCCAAATGCGTTTTAAGATGTTTTCAGTGGCTGTTTGCAATCTGTTATTAGAATCTTCACATCACATCTGTGTATGTTGAAGGGTACGCTGAACTGACAAGGTCGGCGTTGCAGACCTGCTCTTGATGCAAGGAGGTGGATGTATGAAGCCCACAGTTGTATGAGGGTTGATCCAGGTTGCTAGTGAAACCTGCCAGATTTTTTTTTTTTTCTGAAATCCATGTATTGTACAAATGTTGGGGAAATGAGGATTATAGTGACAATGTCCTTACCAGTGGCACGCTCTCCTTTATCTGTTTTGTAAACCAAGCAAGTCACCATTGCCTGTGCAATTTATCGAGTGCTTCCCATTGCTGAATTTTTGTCCCTGTGTGAGGAAATCAACAGATAATGTTGAGCGTGTCTTTCTGGCATAGTGTATGGAATCTGCCATTTTGGAAGGTCATAATGAGTCAGCTTCTGCAGAAAACAGGTCCTGTTTTACTGTCATCACTGTTTATAATGGTTTCCAGAGATCTGTCTTTCTCCTAAAAATCCCACACCAGTGGAAAAGGAGTAGGGGACAATTTTGCCCCAGTAGCAACAAAATGCTGTTCATGCCTGTCATGGCTTTCTGTGGTTGTTCTTGAAGATGTGCCCAAGAATTGTCATGAGAACTTCTGCATCTTCCACAACGAGAACAGGAGGCTGGATTTAAGGACATTTGAGTCACAATAGAGGGATATGGTTTCACTGGGTATGAGTTCTGTCCCATTTAGGAAGACTGCAGGCAAAATATGGCAGAATTGGGAGTTCTAATAATGTTTATTCACAGAAACATTGAATGTAACTTCCCAAGAAAAAAACAAATGAATGCATTCTAGATTTGTACAACAAATTATTGGTATTAAACTATTAAATTATATGCACAATTAAATTTTTATTAAATAAGAAATAACGTATGCAATATTATGTTAATCTTCTAAAGTATAACAAGTTTTTAACTTGAACAGCACCATGCACTATGCTGCTGCTTCTCAGGGGACTAATTTTAAAAGTAAAGCATTCAGCAATTGAAGAAGAAATTATAAAATTAGTCACTTGAGTAATTTAAACATGCAAATAAGTGTACCAACTGTGTTGATACAGATCTAGTTGAATTTACTAGGCCTGCTTAGGCTTTATCATCCCAATTATTCCAGTTTTGTGCCAGACTTAACAAAAGCAGGAAAACAGAATTTTCTGTTACAGAAGTTTCTTGTGGTACTGTATTACCATACTGTGTGTTCACTAATGCACTCACTGGCAAAAACTTAATCTAAGTGGTTTTTTCCCTCCTAATCAGGACTGTTCTGTCATTGCTTCTCATACGAATACCAGAGATTTGAAAACACTTTGATTTTACTTGCTGAGCCAAGTATGATGCATGTATGCTCTCATAGAAAATGATACAGCGTAACTGATTGAATTCCGTGTGTTGGAGCCTCTTACGAATTCAGTAAAAACTGCCTGTAAGAATGACGTGCCAGGTTGGACCTTTGGTGCCTTGCATGTAGCTTGCACGTAACTTCGCACGAGGTGTTGACTGGAAGCTCAAAGTACAGTAGGTGGTTTGTAATCGTTTCTCTTCACTGTCTGTATCATGGTGGTAGGCAAACACCCTAGTGAGGGGTCAGGACCCTGCTGCTCTTTGCATATAAAACAAAGCTGTTCCCTGAACAGCTTATGCTCCCCGATGGATGGAGACAACGAACAGGAAGGAGGTGCTGCTGGCAGGGCCATGAGCAGCGGCTGTGCACACCTGGCCTGTCCACTGTGGGTTTATTGCAAGCGTTGTGCCAGAGGAGAGCTTGGTCTGAAGATACACAATGAGGCACGTGCGTTATTTGTGATGCTTCTGTGCAACAACTGTATTATAGAAGGTGAAAATATCAAGGCAGACACTCGATCAGTGCAGAAAGGTGGGGAGGAGGTGCCTGGAGCAGAGGTTCCCCTGCAGCCCATGGTGAGAGGGCAGGCTGTGGCCCTGCAGCCATGGCGGGTTGTGGGGGACCAGAGACCCTCCTGCAGTCTGGGGAGGTCCCATGCCAGAGCAGGTGGCTACACACGAAGACCACCATGAGTCCATGGGAAGCCCAGGGTGGAGCAGTCCGCTCCTGAAGGACTGCACTTTGCCAAATGGACCAATGCTGGAGCAGTTTGTGAACAAAAATACAGTAAATGGTAAAGACTCATGTCAGAAGGTGGTGGAGGACTGCCTCCTGTGGGAGGAATCCCACACTGGAGCAGGGGCAGAGTGTGAGGAGTCCTCTCCCCCATGAGGAGGAAGGAGCGGCAGAAATGACGTGTGATGAACTGACTTCAACCCTCATTCCCCGTCCCCCTGTGCTGCTGATGGGGAGGAGGTGGAGCAAGCGAGAGCAAACCTGAACCTGGCAAGGAGGGAAGAGTGAGGGGAAGGTTTTTAAGATCTAGTTTTCTCTTGGATTGTCCTACTCTGTCTTGTTTGGTAACTCATTAGACTTATTCTTCCTCCCCAAGTTGACACTGTTTTGCCTGTGACCATAATTGGTGAGTGATCTCTCCCTGCCCTTTTCTTGATCCATGAGCCTTTCCTGCATACAGCTGGACCATTACAGGTTTCTTGAACATTGGCAGGTTCTCAGCTGTGTCCAAGATCCGTACTTCCAGTGCATCGAGAGCTGCAGCTCTCCAATTCTCTGTGTGGGATCATCCCAGTGCAGGGTGCACTGGCTGAGCTCTGGCTTCCTCTGGTGTTTGGGGACAGGCAACTGTTTTTCTGTCATGCCTTTCCCAAGGAGAGTTTCATAGTGGAGGAAACAGAACAGGGTTTGCCTCCTTTCTGTTGCCTGAGGGGTATCAATTAAGTGGAGTAGGGCAATGAATCATCTTTGTAGACCGATTTGTTGTTCAGTTGTCTGTTCTACGTTTGCTGTGATAATTGTGAGTTTGGCAATACTCTGCCTTTTGTTGTTGTGCTTAGATAATGATTTTTTTTTTCTCCCCCTAGAACCATCTTTTGTGGTGTTTGTTTTGACATTAAAACATATCTGGCTTCATAAAAATATAAATATATTTTAGAAATCTTATCTACAAGAAACTAGTTAGACCTTGTGAGACGATGAAGATGAAAATAAACGCGTGATGTGATTGCATGTGCAGGACTGTTTTCAGGCTAGTATTAGTCTTAAAAGAATGTTAATACAAAACATTAAGATAAGAAATCAGAGACCAGTCTCCACCAACATAAAGTCCAGGAGCTCCCTGCTAAGCTTTGCTTGACCAGCAGGTGTAGAAGTTGCTATTAAATTGATTTAGTCCTTATTGCCGTTTGGATGAGCATTCAGAGGATGTAAGGGATTTTTTTTGGAAAGGTATTTTAGTGATAAAAGGCTGAGAGACAGATATTTCTTCTTATTTTTTGGCATAACTTTTTAGATTTTTCCCCCGGGAACTGTACCACCACACACATTTTCCATATGTGGGTAGAAATGGAAATAATCTTTGCAGCTATGGGTGCTTCTTAATATTAGTTGAAAGTAAAGATGCACATAGGGCTTCTGCTCTATAAAGGTGAGAAAACAAATAAGAACAAGTGTTAATTCATGTACACAGAACTTGTGTCTGCACAGCAGGTGAAAATGCTACATTAATGCTGGAAATATGTGTCCTGCTGTGTAGTTTTCCTTCCTTTTTATTACTTCAGTGTTTGGTCTCGTATGAGTGCACCATACTTACTTGCATGTTATCACGATGGATTCCTCTCTGCTTCTGGTTATCCATATAAAGAGACAGATGCTCCACATGACCTCAATAAAGTATTCAAATGAAATACTATATTAAAAATATCTTGGTTTTCATAGTGCTGTGTATATATACATAAATATTATATTTAGTCTAGGTTATTAATTGCACACAAAAATGCTAAATAAAAAGAATGTTGTTAAAATGTAATGTCAAACACTTCTAATTATGGAAATGTCAGAAACAGGGTTCCATCAGAATCTCCATGAGATTAAATTGAAAATTATCTAGGCTGTGTGACTCAAAGCATCTAGTGCTGTTGAGCACTCTATGTGTAAAACCAAATCCCATTAACTTAGTATCTGAAAATACACAGCACATTGCAAACAACACCCTCTATTAGCAGGCTGGAGGTCAGTATCTGTGGAACATACAATTAGCGACTACCTCTGGCAGGTCTGATTTAACAGAGTGGCTTAAAATCGTAGAAGTCATCTCTCCAGGGGCAGGATGAAATTCAGTTCTCCAGGGAAGCACTTAGTTGTCCATAAGAACTCAGTTGTCCATATCAAAATTTTCTTCCTCTTGCTGCCCCCAGACTGGCCTGTCCCGTGTTTCAGACACTGTTAGCTGTGGCTGTGGTACCTCTACGGAGCTCAGTAATGTGTCACTGATCAACGCCTGTTTTCAGCAAGGGACTCACACCTGGATCTGTAAATGTACACAGGTGGAGAGCCCAGGCTTTTTGGGGAGTAACTTCTCAGTGATTAGTACTGACATCGCCAAAAATCTTGAGCTGAATGTCCAGTTTGAATTAGCCTGTTTTCCGTAAAAGCGTATCTTGTGTTGGTCTCACGGGAATGCAGCAGCCGTGCTGCAGCTGGGGTAGGACAAGAAGAGATTGTGCATCAGTGGAGGCTGCTCTGCATGACCCAAGCTCACTCTGTCGTCAGGTATTTCAGGTGTACGATGCTGCATGGTTTACATGTCTTCCCGCTAGTTTTCAGCTGGGTTATTTTATTTTAAAAAGAAGGGAGACTGCTCTTGTGGTGGTCCTGAGGTCTGTGGCAGACTGGCTGCGTGCCTCAGGCTGGTGCTCCATCCCTCTGGTGTGTTATCAGCCTGGACTAACGTTGCAGGCATTGAGGGCAGAGTCTCACACTGGGTTTCCACAGGACCTAACAAACAGAACTGGTTGTAAATCTGCCATTTGTTCTAAAATGCACATAATACTGTATTATTTTATATGCTAAGTTTATTCAAGGATTGGATAAAGAAAATCTCTGTGGACAATGCTTCGTTTTGTTTGTGTCCAAATTACTAGCTATTTTAAGCCTTTGCATATGAATAATAGTGAAATCTTGGAAATGTGTGTTCCAGAGATTTACTCTGTTCTGATTCTCCATTGGATCTGCAGTTGTCCTAAGTTTTATGTTGTAGAAATATTTCCCTCCCCCTCCCCAATTAGAATAACCAGGAAAAGAAAGTACAAGATTCTAATTAATTTGATAATTTGGTCTTGTTATCCACACAAATTCCGAGTCAAAGGCTGTCCTTCATATGAGGCACTGTGTGTGAGATATGTCATGCTCTGTTTTGGTCTCTGTATTTGCCTACCTATTTTATTAATGCTATGTATCCTCCAGAAGGGTCGAACAAAGGCAGTGAATAAAGGGGAATATTTTTTTAAAAAGGGAAATGAGTGCAGTAAGCATAAGAAGGGCAAAAGCACATAAAAAAAAAAAGACAGGTATCACATCAGTCATTTTAAGTTACTCTCCCAGGCTGCTTTATGTGGCACTCACATTTTTTCAGTGTGTTTTTCTGATAATGCTTTATGTATTTTACTTGACACAGCAGGTACTTGGGATTTGTACTTTCGTGAATCACAAAATAGGCTTTTTATTTAAAATTGGTATTTTTACACTGTTCTATGCAGCAAAGTGGTGAATTGGTGTACCAGTACTTCAAACTGGCAGGTCAGTAAAGCGTGGTTATAGCCAGAACACTGTCTGTAAACACGACATTGTGAAATCCTCATTCTTTTTCAATGATTCCAGCAAAATTGCAGTTTACAAGCTAAAATCTGATCCCCCCTCCCCTTCTTCCCTTAACTGCAGACTCTGGCCTCTGAAAACCCATCTGTTTTCTTTCTGTCTCATACATTATCATCAGTAATAAGGGCTCTACAGTTGGAGCTAAGTGAGTGCTTCTGTTTATGGTGTGTGAGGCAGCACAGGCTCCAGTTCATACTTCTCTGTGTGATGCCACTGCAGAGATGAATAGAAACTTACTTTAATTACTGTAAGCAAAAATGATGTGCAGAGAAGCAGCAAAGGCTGTTTTCCTGTTCGTACTTCCCTGTTCATACTGTATTTTTTTAAATTCTTGTTAGGGCCATGCAAGCAGCATGAAAAAACCTGTCCCAGGGGTAAAAATCACATACTTGAGTTGTATTGCGAAGATCATGGGCGGGGTGGCGGATGTCCTCTGAAGGGATGTCTGAGGCCTTGGCTGCTGGTTGGGATCCTTTTCCTTGGTTTTCTGATGCAAAGTGCTCAGTGTGATCTGCTGCCAGAGCATTTCCTGGGCTGTCTATAACTTCCCTGGTGCCTTTGGTGTTGGTAAGTTAAAATAGTGCTGGACTGGTCCAAGATATATTTGAGACTAAGCTTGCAGTCCTATTCCAAGACACGGGATCCAGAGATATTCATCATATCTAGGCCTCACTGAGCCAAGCTGAAAATGTGTGCTGGTATTTTAAAGTACTTGAAATGCTTTACAGAGTAATTAGTTTAGTGAGAAGAGTGGAGATAAATGAAGCAGCAAGTGTGTGCTCAGTTACAGCTCAAACGTAAAGAAAAATTACACACTGAAGGATGGGGACACAGCTATGGCTTCTGTAAAAAGCCTGCTGTATGTTTTTATCTTGAAAAAAGTGGACTGTTATAAACTCAAGTGAAATGAATCTTAGGAGCAGAAAAAAAGGCATATTGTACACATTCATGCTTATCTCTCGTTTTACTGTGTGCTGCAAGGTTGGTCACAAACCTAGAAATAGAGGAATTTTTCTATGCTTTCTCCTGGAGAGTGCTTTGGGGAACAGTGCAGAGATGCAACTTTTCACAGTGAAGTGAAACTGAAGGATTTCAGTGTCCAGGTCTGTTGTCCCATGCACTGGACATGTTGTTTGTACAACTTCGGTCTTATCCCGCTGGTCATTGGAAATTTGCATTATTGAACTGCTCAAAATATAGAGCAGTGGAATGGATACCAGTGGATTTCTTTGTGGTGTTTCCCGATGATTATTTACATTGGAATATTCAACCTAAAGGCATGAGACATACCTTATGTGAGGTTTGCACCTTCTGTTTCCCAAGTGCTGCAAAGAGAAATGGAAAGCTATCTCCCATCAGACGTGTGACTTTTAGGGTGGTGCAATGGATGCTGGAGTAATGCTCACTGCTGTCCCTCCATCATGTGGCCAAAACCACTGGAGCTATTGCATTGCATGAGCTACAGATTCCTGATGGAGCGGTCAGCGTGAGCATTACCTAATGGTGACTGCACCTCGCCAGTTCTAAGGAGCAAGTAGTTTGCATGATATCAATAAAAGGAACATTTTTAAATGAACCAAGTGGTCAGAGAAATCTCTTGCCTGAGTCAGTGCATGATACACTGGTTCCATGAAGCATCTTGAGTTGCATTGTACGCTCAGGACGTGGTGGGCTCTGCTGTGTTGGTGCTGGCTGGGAGAGCCTGCAAATGCTGTGCTGCACCTCAGGGCTTAGTTTTGTTTGTGGTTACTGGCCTGTCAGAGGCAGAACTGTGCCAAAATAACACTGAAATGCACTGACTGGCATTGCAGGAGGTGATTGTTCCAGTCTACATCATCTTATTTTGCTTACTATGTTTTCATCATTTTAGAGAAGTTCATCTTTCAGGTCTTCAAAACACAACAAAATATTTAATAATTCAAAGTTCAAATAAGGTCTAGAAATTAAAGTAGTCTGGATCCTATGGAAAAAACTTGGTGTCTCCAGACAATATCAATACCAGTTCTTTAAAGCCAAGCTGACTCTTGGCTGCACAGGTGACCTTGGGACATGCCTGCCGCTCTGAGTCAGCAGGGAGACTTTGGATTCCTCTCCAGGTTGTTTCTGGAGCTTTCACTGGGCAGCAAAAGTGTCACTCAAACCCCTGTAGTTTAATGAAGTTGTTGCTCTGCAAAGAATGAGTTAGATGAGGTAGCTTTCAAAATATGTGCTTGTTCCTCTTCTGGCCTAAAAAGTCTATTTTTTGTTCCCTGATGTCATGGGGCCAAACTTTCTCTCTTCATTGACTTCAGGAAGAAGACTGTGATTGTGATACTGCATTGGATGCATTGTGGACTCTGTAATTAGCATCTGAAAGCATTGCTTAATAGCTTGTCTTCATAAATTTATTTTGCCTTCATCTGGAAAAAAAGTGTTGATATTTTAAGCATTTTAACTGTTCCTGCTTATTTTTTGCTTCCTTTTATGACATAAAAATTCAGTTTGCTGGTTCATTTTGAGCCTGACTGGAAGGGTAAGTTTGTTTATTTTGGCAGCTTAGTTGTAGATCCGCCAAGAGGAAAATGAAAAACTGTAGCCTGTAGGCATTCTGTGTGTGCTTATCTAAGTACTGCTGGAGCAGGGATAACCGTCTCTTTTATAGGAAAGGAAGAAAGGTTGGGGAGAAGCCTCACTTATTTATATTTTCTCTTTTTGTTTGGGTTTTTTTTTTTTACTGTATCAATTATGCATGGCATCCTGAATGTGACAGGTTTGCTGTCAGTATTGGCATAGACACAGCTAAAACAGTAAGCAGAGGATATGGTCTAAAGTAATTTGCCCACCAGAAGTTTAAATCAATATAATAAATATTTGTTTTTTCTTCTCCTAATGTTTTGAAAATAACTTGAGACTGTATATCTTCTGTCTGAGTATTAATCTAACAGTGAATCAGAAAACTAATTTATGTAGACTCCTTTTTTGGTGTTATAATTCAAAAAAGGGCATGCATTCCACCAGATTGGGCACAGCTGGCTGGTACCCTCAAGACTTTGCTCTCTAATCGCAGTCAAGGACGGGCATTGGTGGGTGTTATTGCTGTCATCCCAAACATCTCACAAATTTTATCGGTTCTGTCAATACCCGGATGGGACATGTGAAGGATGCAGAGGGAGCCTTCCTCCACCTCTGACTTTGTGAAGCCCCTCAGCTGGAGCATCCTCTGCATCCTGTTTTTCTGTGGGTGACACAAGTGCCATCAGCGGTCGCCAAAGTGTAGAGCTTTGCACTTGGGAGCTGGCAGGTAAGTTAGGGATGGTTAATTCCTGCTTTAATAGGATTTGTAACATCTGGACCATGCAGTGTGCTACCATACTGATGTGAGATACTGAATAGCTTTAATCTACAAATTCTGTGATGCTCACTCTTAATTAGCTTTTACAAAGTGCAGGGAAATAGAGCATTATCATGTATTTCACATTAAAACATCTTAAAGATCTGTATTTATAAGCTTTCCAACAGCTTTTGTCATTTTGCATTGTGCTTTGTACTGTTTATCCCTGCAATATGTAGGAATTTTTTCTTATGAGGGATGATAAACATGCAAAATTCCAATTCATTAGGAGTCAATAAAAGTTCAAATACTATTGTTGTTTTCTTTTTAAAAAAATAACAAGACACTGGTGAGGTAGGGAGAAGAAACGAGATTGAAAAAGTGAGGGACCTATGTGATTGGGGTGGTTTTTGTTTCTCTTTTTTTTTTTTTTTAAATGCTCCTTGCTAACAGGCGTCTACCATATCCTCTGAGGACTTGGGTATTGTTTTTATGTCAGTTCTTTCACAAATAAACTATTCTTTCTGTTATTCTAATCATACATGCACACTAAAGCCTAATAAAATTCTTCCTTGTGTATCTGAGAGAAAAAAACATATTCTTTTGTTTTGGGAAGGCCGGCGGCTGTGGCTCTGGTGGATTAGCAGATGAGAAGCTTATTCCAGAGAAACAGCTCTTTCAGGAAAATTACTTTGACAGAAAACTGTATTTCATGTGACCAGAATTCACATGCTTTAAAAGTAATTAGGGTGACTGGCTTCAGTTAAAAATAAATACCTAACCCAAGTCCAACGGTAGATTTGGCTTTTGCTTGGCAGCCTTCCCCTGTCCGTGGGTCCATCCTGCTGCTGGGGAGAGAAGGAGTTATTGATGGCGGGGTGGGGGTGAGAAGCCTTTATTGATGGAAAACAAACTCATCCCTCTACTTTTAGCTAGGGCACTGTCTCTCAGGAGCTGGCAACGCAAGCAGCCTCACCACGGAGGTGCCATGTCTCGTGGCCGTGCCATGGGGAGGCTGCGGGCGGGTAGACTCCCTGGTAGGCTGGAGCTGGGTGGGTTAGCACATCTGCTCAGAAGGAGCAGTGCCGGGGGGCACTAAGGAAACTGGGCATGAGGGTATCAAGAGTGGCTGGCTGCTGGTGCGTCACCCGTAGGACATCCCTGCGTCTGGTGCCTGGTGTACCCTACTGTGGGGTGGAGAAGGCTGGATTGGCAGCGCAATTCCCCAGTTCCCATTAACGGAAGAAAGCATCTGTGTTTTCTTGATTTGTCTTTAAATCATTAAAATGTCTTTGGAGGGGGTAAAGGGGGAAAAAAAAGCCTTTGGGAGAAGTGATGCTTTTGATGGCCTTTTCTTTGTGGCCAGTACATAGCACTGACCATCATTTTTCCTCCCTTCTTTTTGTCCTAATAACAAAATTAAATTGTGGATTTAATGCTGCTGTGCTACTGAAAGTTGTGTGCCAGAGGCAGCACCTTTCCACTGACTCATGTTTTTCCGCCCTTAATGTGTGCGCGGGGGGAGCGAAGAATGGAGGTGTGCCGGGCTTCTGTGCCAGCCGGGGCGGACCTGGCTGAAGGAAAAACAGTTTTACTCTATCTTATTTGGGACCAACCCTAATTGTATTTCCGTACACTGCTGAATCGCATTTCTCTCCCTCCTGCCTCTGATCGTATTGCAACAGAAATCACAGGTTGTGATTAAATAAAAGCAAAATCTGTTTGTGGTGTTTGATCCATGTGTGCCATGGTGGCTGCCAGATGGGGTGGGAGTTTCCCTGTGTATAAAAGTTTTTTGGGGAAAAAGAAATTTGCAGAATCAGGATGCATCCTGGTGCAGAATTCATGTGTAAACGAGGCCTGCTGCCATGGTTAATTAGCACAGGACTGGCGATGGGCAGGGGGGAGGCGAGGTGGCATGGGCTGTGCCACTGGAGCATCGTCATCCTGCCCTTTCTGGGACAGGGATGCTTTGGTGCTGGAGCCCACTGGGCACGCAGGCTGATGGTGAGCGGCATCCCCAGGGCTTGAGAGGGGGAGGTTTTGGGGTGCCAGGTGGTACCGGTATGCAGCGGTGCTCCCCTGGCCAAGCCTGGCAGGCAACGCCCGAGCCTTGCCTGGGGAGGAATGCGCCCAGCAGATTTCCCCCAAAGGAAACATGAGGAAAACATCTTGTTTTAAGAAAGATATTTAAT
This sequence comes from Eurypyga helias, assembly GCF_000690775.1. NCBI lineage: Eukaryota > Metazoa > Chordata > Aves > Eurypygiformes > Eurypygidae > Eurypyga > Eurypyga helias. The sequence continues at coordinate 36,105 of NW_010231475.1, read as the reverse complement.
ATGTTTTTCATATTTGGAAAGCAGTTAATGTCTGGGAATGTCCTTTTGCTCCCTGGCCAGCACGATTAATATTACTTTTGATCTTTTTTTTTTTTTTTTTAAATTTAGATTAAAAGTGATTTATCTGCAACAAAAGCAACAACAATTACTTACTCTGCATTAATGTTTAAAGTTGCTTTCTTTTCAACATTATTTTTGGGAGGGTTAAAGTTCTTAAAAATAAACATGGTTCAAATTATTTTTAGATTAAAATACTTTATGGAAGGAGAGCTGAATTTTAGCATTTGAGCAGTAAACCAGGAAGTCAAGACTTTG
>NW_010231475.1:10174-35760 GCF_000690775.1 Eurypyga helias | reverse complement strand
TGCACTTTTAACTGACTCGGGCTAATTGCACAGAGTGCCTAACAAGGATGCCTCCGTTATTGTGCCCAGGTGGGTTGGTTTGCCCCAGCCTTGTGCTGGGGCTCGGCTGGCCATGGGCTGGGCTGTGGGGGAACAGGCACAGCCAGGGCTTAGGCGCAGGGCTTCACCAAGGGAGGGTGGGATGTGCCCAGCCATGGCACACTGGAAAGCCTCAGCGGTTCAACTGGTTTTGTGGTGTCGATACCAGCTTCCCTGGCAGCACGTCAGTGTGTGATTTGTGTAGGATTATAAATTAATGCTCAAATAACTCGGGATGTGCTTCAAAAAATTATTTTTTAGCTTTTTTGCCTGTGAAGCTGAAAGCTTCGTCTGCCTGGTCCTCAATGCCGCAGCCTGTCTGAGAACAACGTAACTGCCCTTGTCCCAGGTCCCTTTTGGGCACAGGTTACACCAGCTTTACAGCCTACAAGGTTCTGGCCCAAGTCTTCACATTTTTTGTACTTAGTTTTCTGCATTTCTTTTTTCATAACTTCTTTTAGATAATAGGTGAGTTTTTTTGTTTTGTATTGTTATAACTTTATCTTTTATTTTAAGACCAAAATGCAGTTTATATGCTCAGTCAACCTGCTGCCGAGGGCTTGTAGAGGAGTGTGGTGGTGGTGGTGATGTGGACACGTTTATTAGGCATGAGTTACTCAGGATGGGTCTGCCTTCAGGCAGTGACCTTTATGAACGCTTCCAGTTACCTACAAACTGAAGCATTTTATGTAAATAGGCTTCGTTTAACTCAAATTGCACTTAATTTAAAGTTGGAATTGCAAGTAAATTCTATTGCAGGAGAAAATGTGATTTTTAGGGAAATAAAGCTTAACTACATTAACATTTCAACCTCATGTATCAAGCTCTGATCAGTAAATGCTTGATCTTCGGAAAACTTAACAAAGTTGTGATAATGTATGTCTCACTAATGAGGCAAAACACAGTTGCCAAAATTTTGTATTATTACTATATGAAATATTCAGATTCAGCTTAAAATGAGACACGTCCCACAGATATGATGTGTAGGAAAGTGGGTGAAAAGTGCCCAGAGCAGGAGCTCTGGCTGGGACCCTCAGGGGCTGCATGGCTGGGTTAGGTACAAACCCCTCCACAGCTACAAAGCAAAGTGGGGATCAGTGGTTCATGTGGGGAAATCTGGCCCACTCCCCATCATGCCTGTATCATCAGCAAGAGCATGCTTCTCCTGTATCACCTGCATAGGGGTCCGGAGACCAGAAATGTCTCCTGAGTAGCCACAGGCAGCGAGGGTCCAGCTGGGCTGTGAGCAGAGTCCTCTGGACTGGGATGCATTGAGTTTGGATCCTTGCTTTTTCTTCTAATTGCTTTCTGCCTCTGGCCATGCCTTGTCTAATTAATAATAACGTATTAAAAGCCAAGACTAGCTTATTGAGTCCATAATGCATGAATAAACTAAAAGGATAACTACAAGTTACTTCTTCCCTACTTACAGAAAATAGAACTGAGTTTTTCATTTTGTATTAAGACTTTCCTGGTGTGATAGTGCATTCTGTACCACAGAGATGATTTTCAAAGGAAACACGGTTTATCCTTCTTATTTGATTAAAGTCTGGGATGAGTAACAGAAATTTCCTTTTACTTACACCTTCCATTATGGTCCTATAGAGCCATTTAGGTGGAAATATTGCAATGGCCTGATTATCGTGCAAAATCACCCGTGTTATTTTCAGCCTTAAAAGCTCAAAGTGATGTCTGTCCACCCCAGCTGGGACAGAGAGACCTGAGAGTGGTTCTGCAGGACTCGTGTGTGTATTAAATCCTGTGAAGCAAACAGCTCCTGCTGGCATTCTCCTGGGCATTGGCTCCTTCCCAGGGTTTGCTGGGGGATGGCAGAGTGACCATGGCTGCAGAGGGGAAGTGGGGCCAGCACTGACCCACCTTTCCCTCCTCAGCCCCAGGGTTGGGTTCAGGCTAAAGAATATGAATTGTTCAGATGTAGCTGTGCTGAAAGCTCAGTGCAACACAAGCAAACTAAACATTTCAACTTGAAACTGATCTGTAGTTAATCCCTTCTACAAAAACACGCCTAAAGAGATCTTTCACATTTCTGAAGCCCCTGTGTGTGTTAATGTGACTTTCCAAGAAAAGTCCATTATTTCTTGTTTTAATATATGAATAATCTTTCAGGAGTTGATACAAAACCACTATTGGTTTAATGTCTTTCAGTGTTTCAGTAACTGATAGCTTGCTTTAGTCCTTTAAAGCTGAATTTTTTCCTGCCTGATATCTGTTCAAATATTTCTTTAAATAATTCAGTCTCTGTTGGATTTCTTGATCTTGGTGTGAAAATAATGTCCCTTTTCTATTCCTCCTTTGTGCATAGCCAAAAACCCCAAACCCATTGAAGCTGAAATTTCAAATTCAGTAGATGATGTGATCGTTGTTGAAGAAGGAAGGAAGTAGAAGCCAGTTTTGTAGAAAACAGGTCCAGTAGTTCTAAATACATGGATATTTCAAGCTGGAGTACTTGTTGTTGGGTACTGGGATAATTCAAAGTCGGAAGCCTTTCTGTGATATACAGTTAAAAGGCAGCGGGGCTGTGTACAGGCATAGTCACCAGTGGCTCTGGGTCCTGGAAGATGTAGCCAAGCCAGGGATTCCCTGCTTCCCATTGCCTATGCTGGGATTGCCTTTGCCCTGTGCTGGGTCTCAGAGCTGACGTGGCTGGTCCCCACCGTGGTGCTGCCTAGAGGAGCACGTTGCTCCCACACTCCTCTCTTCCTTTCCCACACTGAAAGACCATGGTATGGCAACTCCTTTTGGGTAATTTTACTTTGCTCTACTGCAGGCAATACTTACCTACACAAAGCGGTGGCAAGATGGATAATACAGGCTAAAATAAATATTTTGTAAAAGGCACCACATGTGCAACATCTACATGAATATTTTCTTCGTCCCTTTTGCCCTGCTCTGTCCCTTATGACGAGCTTAGTGAGGTGGTGTGGGGAGGCAGCTCGTTTGCTCTTTCTTGGATCTCCTGCGCTTGGTTTCTTGTTCTTGGCATTAGGTATGACCCTTCTCATGGTGCTGTTGACAGCCGTGGCTGGCTGATGTGCCATTGCTGGGCTTGAGGTGGACTTGCTCCCGGCTGGGGCTCTCCGGGCTTCCTCAACTCCTTAGTTATTTGGTAATATAGAATGTATTTTGTGCTTCATATTCCTGTTGATAACTTCACAAAAACTGGATGCAAAATCACTTGGGGTGGTTTTGTTCTGGATGCATGAGCTCAGCCTTGACTGAAAGATCTTATAATTTCTTCTGTTGTGGATGATGCAATTAGGGTTTTTTGGTCTTATTAGCACTATATGACGAAGGGATGTGGCCAGAGCAAGCCTATCTATTATCCATGACTCATTTCTGAGTATCGAATAGTCCATGACTCACTTGTGCGTCGCTTTGTGATACCATCCTTTATCTGCAAGGCTGCTCTATTGAACATCTGATTTTGATTTGCCTCCCTGAAACTGCCTTGGTGTGAGGTTATCCAGGATGAGCATATTAATCAGCAGCTTGTTTGGATACAGGATAAGTTTTCTTGTTGTGGGTGATGTTGTGCAATGCTCTCCAAACTTCACCTCTAGGCTATGGCAGAGATGTGTCCTGGTTGAATCATCTTTACTTTGTGCCATCCCCCTCACATACCTGATCTCCCTGCGTGGTTAGCCCTAGTTATCAGTGTGGGATTAGCTTGCAGAGTATTTTGATTAATGCAAGTGACTCCTGCAGGGTAACATTTTCTGTTTCAGGATGCTGAGAGTCTAAACCTTCAGGCTTGTCCACTTTGATACAGTTGTTTTGTCTTTTCGTTTTTAGTGTACAAAACATAACTCCACTCACAATGAGTTTACACAGCTAAAGCTACCCTATTCCTAAACAGGAAGATCCTGTCATCTGTCTTTGTTGCATCTGTATTTAGTGTATTATAACCAATACTGTAACCAGCACTTCAAAAATCCTCTGTATTTAGGAAGGCTTGTGCTGTTTCAGAAGGAGTGTTCTGCCTCTCCTGCTGCTCACCCACCTGGGGCTTGTTTCTGTTAGGCTTAGGGGTTCCTCTCTTGTCACAGCCTTCATTGCTTCGCACTCTTGATGCAATAGGCTCAATGTTTTTTATAATAAGAATGCTAGACTATTTTTGTTGAACCTGCATAAATACCTCCAGTATTTTACCCACATTCCAATTTTCTGTTAAAGTCTGTATCATCATATCTGGGGTGCAAATACAATTAGGTATCAGGACAGTTCTCTGAAGAAGAGTCTATAAATTTCTGTCCTTCCTGAAGTGTCTGAAGGTCTGTCAACTGGTTCCTCTGATGTCTTTATTTATTTATTTTTTAAAAATGATACATGTCCCCACTCTTCTCAGGCAGGGAGTCCACTGGTTCCTCCCTGGGTGCTTTGGCACCCCAGATCTGACATTTGTGCTTCAAATCCACAGTGAGCTAAAACATGTATCCTTGGGAGTGTTAGGAGTTGTGAACACTGTAAATAAGAGTAGCAATAGCAGTGATAGATGGGACAGATGTTGTGGCTTCCAGTTTTAAATTCAGTGACCTTTCTGGTGCAATACCTTAGACTTACTAGATACAAAAAGATGCTACAAAACCACACAAGCCTGTTGGACTTGAATGTTGCTGCCTTAGATGGCAGTGGTTACCATGCTGGCTCACGGGCTGTAGGTTGAAATGGGTTGTGAGATCCTATTGTCTTGGATTTGGTAAAAGCATGCTATTTGTGAGTGGCTAATTACCTGAAGGAACTGTCAGTGAAATCTTCCTAATAGGAATATGCTCTGTTTCCAGAAAAAGGAAACTGGGCCCTTTTTGGAAAGTTTGGAAACAGCTTCTTAGTGGTCCATGCATGAATCCACACCACCTGCACCAATGTGTGTGCATCTCTGCAGGCTCCTCTCCCAGTGCGTAGCGAAGCACACAAGTGCTGCAGAGAGCAAGAAGGACCTGATGGTAGGTGGTAGGCCGTATGTGGTCCATGTTGACACCCGTGGCTTGTGCTGGAGTATCCATCTTGCACAACTCATGCTTTCCTCCCACCAAGGTCATTACTTTACACCCCTTAAAGTGGCCACGGGAATGTGTCCTGTGTCGTTAAGGTCAGGCTAGTGCAATGTTGGTAGTACCTCTACTTTGAGGGTAGGAGAAGAAAACTTTTCCTACCAGGTAATATAATTGTAAGGCACCAAGGTTTAATAAGTTACAGATAGCTTTTGGGATGCTGAGTTGTGGTCAATACTTCGTTGAATATAAGTTATGTGGTTCAGTGGTTTTAAGAATGGTTATTGCCACTATGCTTGGGTGTGAAAACATACCTTCTGTCGCACGCACTACCTGTATGAAGTATATAAACAGAGTTTTTCATCTGCTTTCCATTTACTGTTACATTTTGTTGTCTTTGCCATGGGCATTTAAAACTGAGATGTTCTAAAGAGCCCTGCATGAAATTTTAAAGAGACTGGACCTTTCATCTGCGCAACAGCAGGACACCAGATAGATGAACAAGAAAGAAAGAGAAATTGTTTTTGAAGCAATAGCAAAAAAAAATAACAGTAGAAGCAATTATTTTATCAAAGGTTTATTTTCTTTCTTGTTTTTTAAAGACCTTTCCTCAGTTGAAGTTGGCTACCTTCTTATGTATGTTTGATTTGTGGTTTTCACAAGGTCCAAATGAAAAATGTCAGCTGGAGGATGTGTATTGTTAATGAGCAATCACAACGGCACTGGTGATTTCAGTGAATTTTGGTGCTCAGAGAACTGCAAAACTTTAGTCTTCTATCCTCAAAACAGGCACCCGTTTCTCTTTCATATCTCATCCTGTTCCTTGACTATGGACAGACCTTTTCAAAGAGTAAGGATAATATTAGTCTTTTTTTTGTTATGTTCTTGCTTGTAGTGAAATAAATTGTGTTCCTTATGATAAGGAGCTAGATTATGATCCATCAATTCCCTCTTTCAGGTCATTAAGCACTTATATCCACTTAGGTTGCTTTGGCTTGTGTTGGTGACCTGACTGTGAGAAGTTCAGTATTGCATTGCTGGTTCCAGGTCCTTTCAACTCGCTGCTGTTTTTGATTAGTCTTCCTTCTACTGAATCATATCCCGCCAGTTGCTCCTCTCCCTGCTGGGAGCTGTTCTCCCTGAGGTGACGGAAGCTCTGGCTGGACCCCACCAGTTGGCTGGGGTGGCACTGCCTTGCTCCAGACATGCAGGTGGAATAGCTTCAGTTTTAATTTTGATGGTGTTGCAGTGGGAAGGAAAATAAAATTCCCCTCCTTCTAGGTTTATTGTATGACAAGTTGGGAACAGAATGCAAATATCTCTGGGTTCTCCCAGAACGGATTTGGAGCAGAAGAAGGGTTTAAGGAGAGAGCAAAGCCACCAGCTGTGACGGCACAGAGTTGTGGGGAGGAAAGTAATATATGCGGCTGGGACCCATAGCTTGGCTGTTCTTTACTCGGATGCTAATAAAAACATTATTCTGGAGGAGTTATGGTGTCCAGAACATGCAGGACTTGAGACACCATGTTGTTGGATGGCTTGTTTAAGGATGAAAAAAACTTGGAGAAATCAAAAATATGCATAAATGTATCTTGTATTCCTCAATTTCGAATATATATACCTTGTATTAATTAAATAGGGCAAATGGGCAGAGAAGGGTTTTTGTACTGCCAGTAAATATTGAAGCTGGGATCTTGTTTGAATTAAGATGATGTCTGCTGGGTGAAAGGGATCTACAGAGATATATAAGGCCAAAGCTTCCAGCAGTCCATACTGTCTTTACTGAAAAGCATATTTATATCTTCCAGACTAGTAATTAATCACTCGGTAGGATTTTTTGGGACGTGCATTCACAGAAGATCTTTTTGTACTGCCAGGAACCACAAAGCATGGGCACAATTAAAACACTGATTTAATTTATTACGTAGAGGCATGGAATGGGAATGTTTTAAGCGATGTTGACAGGCCAGGATTTCAGAACCACCTATTTTTTTTAAAATAGAAAACAAATGCTGCTCCTTACAAAAATTAAATTACATTAATAGCAGCTTTCTAATACACTACTGAGAAAGAAAATAAAGTTTTGGCATTAATTAAGATGTGAGGAAACTATAATTTTTAAAGAGAATACATTTCAAAGTTGTCTATGTATAAAAATAAAAGATACTGCCTTTTGTTGAAATGCTCTCTAAAAGCATGTGGCTCTTCTGAAAATTTAAAAGCAATTGCTGAAAAGTTTCTGTTTTCTGATAGTTCACTCCTTAGTTAATCTTGGGAGTTGCCACAGCTCCTCCAGTCCCTTCACATGCTATTGATACCACTGATGGGGACTTGCAGAAACCAGACTTTGACCACCATCATGGGCAGCTGGGATTATGGGACACTGCCTGCAGCCTCGGGCGCTGTGCAGGTATGTACACATGGGCTGCCCTTTGGGGCAAAACCCCAGCTGTTTGGTGACTGTAGATTCATAAGACTGTGTGTATATCTACAGCTGTCCACTTTCACGGGGTACCTGCGCTGTTGAACTGTGTGCATTTCAAGGAGGGGTTCCTCAGCGTTGGAGGACTTGGAAAAAGTGGAGTGGCTGCTTCTTTCTATTTCTGTGCAAGGAAGTGCATGTGTGGGTTTGTGGTGTGCTTCTGCACACCAACAGTTTGTGAGGTTTGCGCAGCTTCAGAACCAACTCATCACAGCTAAGAGGAAAAATCCAAGAGTTCAGGGTCTGATCTAGTCACCCTGGCTTGTCCTGTGCAAATGCAGAAAAGCGCACAACATCCAAAGTGAAGCTAGTGTCTTGCTCCAGTTGTTTGTATGCTATTTCAAGAAAGCCATTTTTCTTTGTTAAAAATAGATAAATGAGTAAAGCCTGACGCAGCAAAACACGCACATCCCAGCGGCAGACAAAGGATGCTTTTCTGCAGTAAATATTCCTGAGACGCTCACCAAATTTCTTCTCATGGTTATGACTTTTATTTTGGTTTCTGCCTCTGCTTCAGATATGAAACATAAAGGTCTCATCAAGGCATAGGGTTATGTAGGAGATAAATTAATTACAGCTTTAATTTGCTTGGATCTAATTGGAGCAACTCAAATATTTTCAATGTAGACTATACTTTGTAATGTTTTTGTGGTTTTGATGGTTTTAACATTCTGGAAAATTACATTTTACTGAAACATCAAATGCACTGAGGTCACAGCTTGGGGCAGAGCTGCACAGTGAGTGGTCACCACCTTTGTGTCACCACCATCTATCACAAAAAAAGCCTGTTTGCTGTCTGGCCCTTTGGTAAACTATGATAGCATGATCTGAACACTGTTTATCAAGAAGATGGACAGCCCTGGATAAGAATAAATTTTCTCTTTCAAGAGTTCTTGATTGTATTTCCACTTACTTATGGATACCTCTTTGTGATGTCAGCAGGAGATGTCATCTCACACCTTTTTTTCTTGCATCTGGTGTCTGTCAATGCATTGTCATGCCCTGTGGTCATGAAAGGGTGGCCCCATCTTCTGCAAACCACGGGGGTAGCCACCAGCAATGCTCAGTGCCTGGTCACCTGCAGGGTGGTGACGTGGCCTGGGAATGCCAAGAAATGCCATGTTTTTATTCTGGGAATGCTTGTAGGTGTATGATGAGCTGTAAGGCCAGGTGTGCCTGTCTGCTCTCTGTGAAGCGCTTCTCAGGGCAAGACAGAGTTGTATCGTCTCTGCAAATTCATGGTATTTCTGTGTTGTGCAAGGAGTAGCAGCACTTGGATGTGTAAAGGCTGCATAGCATTCCCAGTCTGCAATGTTTTCTTTTTTTGTGATAGAAATTGCTTGTCTGCCTGCATGTGGAAAGAGAGGATAAGCTACTACTTGACTTCTCATTTGACATTGTGCAAGTATCCTCCTTTCCAGTTTGAGATACACCGCTTGTTTTAAAAGCTATTATCATGTGTCATCTTAGTGATCTGTGACTTAATAGAAATTCGCTTCCATTAAAGGTCATTTGCATGACCTGAATAAAGTTTAAAATAATTGTGTGATCATTGCTTTGAGACACTGACATGTGTGTGTCGTGAGGACTGTTTTCTCTCTGAGTAGTTTGTTACTTTTAGCGTAACTACAGAGCAATGTGCTGGTGCAGCCCTTTCATGTAGGGCCTGGAGAATGCTGTGTAGGATTAGGGGTTGAATGATCTCTCTTTGCCACTGCAAATACCTCTGGAATATTGTCCATTTCTTGGTCTAACACTTGGAGGAAGGTGCTGAAACAGTTACAGTGAAAATCCACGAGGGTGATGAAACAAGTGGAAAACTTATCTTATGGTGATGGATAAAAAGCCAAAACCAAACTTCAAGCCTCTTCAGAAAGACACTTAAGAGGTGACTTGAACACAGTTAATAAGTACCTACACAGGCAAAAGAAATGTGAGAATAGAGAGCTCTTAAAACTAGCTGAAAAAAAGTATAATGAGATTTAGTGAATTGAATTAAAGGTAGACAAAAATTTGACTAGAAATAATGTAGGTGTTAATCAGGCAAGGTGATTAATCACTGGAACAGCTTAATGGCCATTATGGTGGATATTGTAAAATTGAGATTGGATAAGCTTCAGTTTAAGAGCAACTATTGAGCTTTAAACTGGAAGTAATACAGAAAATTCCGGTGACCTATATTATGCAAAGTGTCAGATCAAATCATCACATTATCTCAAGACCTATGAATTAACAAGGCAGTTTTGTTTCTGAACAAACACAACCTCTAGTAATTTCCTGTTTCTTGAATAATTCAGCACTCCTACCATCCAGTAGTTTTCATATGACGTTTTATTCCATCACCGTGAATTGTCTGAACATGTGACTTCTTCAGTGATGATCCAAAGTATAGAAAATAAATGATAATGAAATGAGCTCTCAGAAAAATATATTTTAAAAAAAGTCCTTGATGTTTCTGCCTTTTTGTGTATCCCTATCCATTCTCCTCTTACACCCCTGGTGCTTTATGCGACTCTGGCACTCCATGTCAAACACAGTGTTATGCAAGGCTGGAGTGACAATCCCAGCTTTAATTTTGTTGCCTTTTGTGAATGTCACAACATTAATGTTGTCTGTTTTATTATTTGGTATTTGGTGTGTCTATGTACGTACGTCGTATTAGTTTAACGATAGAGAACAATGATGGGTTAAACTGCAAGGAACTGAGAGAAGTGACAAAGGAGATAAAGGGCTCTTCATTTTAATAAGCTGCATGCTAACACGTATTGTTAAAAAAAAACAACTCCTCTGGCTGAAATATGATGCAATACAGTGTGAATGCAATGAATTATGGTCACAAAGATGTAACACCAAAGAGTGGCTGGACTGTCATCCTCAATCAGAAGCATACTGTTTGGAAATGACTCTGAAGGTTATCTTGGAATAGCTTTCCAAATTGACTTTACATTTCAAGTGTAGAGGAATTGATGGATGGATGGAGAGGTAGTCAAGGAAATTAAATGTGGGTGACCATCTGCATGAGCAGAGATTTTATACAGGGTAACACCTGACCTATTTATTTTTATCATAAAGTGATTAGATATTGTGCTCGGAGTTCTGTAACAATGATAAACTGCATAGAGCTTTGTCTCTTCCAAACGAGATCTCCATCAGTCTGGTCCTGTAAACAAGATTCACTTGCTGAGAAATTACTACATTATATACGTTTTCATGGGTGCTCAGAAGGCAGGAAGCAAATCTCCTTCAGGGGTGGTGATGCTATCAACCTAATTTCTCTTGTTCATGAGGAGAAATGAGTCACGTCTTTTGATATTCAGCACACTTGCTTTTCACAAGAAGGTCTCACCAACGTACCTTTGCTTTAGGAGACACTTCCATTTGGGATCTGCATGGCACTAACCATCTTGGCCAACATGCTGACCCATTTTGGGTGAAATGGGAGATCTGTTTCCATGGACGAATAGTGGTAATGTGATCAGCAAAAGGGTTGCTGTTGGATCCCTCCTCGTGGTTCTCAGGGTTGTTGCACGTTAAGGACTTGGGTTATCGTGTCTCTATTTCTGGATGTAATCCAGCAAGTCCCAAGGGCAGAGGAGAAACGATGGGGGACTGGTAGAAGACCCTGTAGTGATGGGGCTTTGTGCATGGCTGCTGTGGTGGGGCAGTTGTCACCACACCTCTGTGGACTTGCTACAGCATGCTCTCTCCTTCACACCACACGGCCCTCTCCTCACACATAAAATGTAATACCGTGCTTCTCCATTACATTTGAAAATGAACAGATTCCTAATTCTCTTTAATATGTACAGTAAATGCTACTGCAATTTTTTGGTATATGTTGGTGTTTTCTCTACTGGAAGACAATTTATTCAGATTCTCTCTTTGTTTTGCTCGCCTGTGTTTTTTCCTTGCTTTTATTTATTTCCTCTCTTCTTCTCTTTCAGGTTTTCCCATTTACTTTCCACTTCCTTTCCTTTTGTACATGATTATATTTTAAGCACACACACAAACCCATGTAACGAGGTATTTTTTTGTGACAGAGGATCTATTTGTATTTTGTTCCTATATCTTCCCTTTCATATGCTGTTGGGTTGTGCTTTTTTTTTTTTTTTTTCCCCTGCTCCAGTGATGACCCTGTGTGGATCAGACCTGAATTCTGCTCATTTGCAGCCTGCCAATGTGCCTTCCTTGTTTAACCTGCACAGGTCCTCCTGCATGAAGGCATTTATTTCAATAGGTGAATTAAAGCCTAATGCGGAATGCGTGTTTGCATATGTTAAATGCAAGATTAACTTGTTCCCTCTAGTGCTGTGGTGAATGCATCTTTTTCTCCCTGTCCCACCTCCATCATTGCTGTTCAGCTCCTTGTTTCAGCCCCAGCCTGGTCCATGCTGGTGCTGGGGTGAGACCAAGCTCATTGAAGTAAATAGGAGAAGCCTGTGGTGATTTCAGCTGCCTAAAGATTTCACACTGGGAATGCTGGAGTTCATAGAGAAGAAAATAACCAAAGGCCATGATAGCAATGCCTTTGTGGTGACAGCACGGCCAAATCTGATACAAAGGAAAGAGAGGGTGAAGTAATGACACTTTAATTTACAATTCAATTGATGTGATAAAAAATAGTAAGGAGTAAAAATTTTTTAAAACTAAATAATTGAGTTTTCAGAGCAAATTTGTCTGCAATTTAAGGCTATTTAAAATAACATGTACAGGGATTTTTACATTGGAATTTGAAGGACTCTTTCATTTATGAACTGACCAGATACATTAAAAAAATGTACAAGAAACCACAAACAGATTTTCAAACCTGTTCTAGGACAAGTAAAATTTTGGTATGATTTACAGGATTCCTAGGGGGAATACTTCACAGTGCAAGGCTCTGTTTCTTCTGGGACTTAAAGAGGCATTTGTTATACGCGTTTCCGTATTTTAAGAGGCAGGTATTATTCCATGTACTGGTACCAAATGGTTTTGTCCCAAAATGGGAAGAGTTTTATTGCGCTGTTGATGTCGGGGTCAGGAGGCCAGGGGACACCTGTTTGTTTGGCTCTCGGTAAGAACTCCGTCCGTTGACATCTTTTGAGATTTATTCACACACTGGAAATTGCAGATGACAGTTTCTCTGACTTTCTTTTTAGATTCATGGTTTGCAAAGTTTTTTTCTTAATGAGCTGTTAATTCATAACAGTATTCACTAGTGATGTAAAATAGAAGTCTGCTGCTTTCCAAGCTGGTTTGCATTGTGCTGTAGTTTGCAATTTTTAAAAGAAAAGGATTTATTTCCCCCTGAGATTTATTTTTTAGATCTCAAATTTCCGAAGGGGAATTTTTTTTAAACTTGTTTGTGGTAAATATTTGCACAAATGTGTGCAGCATCCATCTGACTCTGTGTGTGCATTGTTGCATTTTTATATATGTATTAGGCATAAAACCCCACCTCTGCATCTTTCCAAAGCCCAGAGCGGCATTTGCCATATCTGTCCAGGCACAGCACAGCTTCCTTTTGCCCCCATCTTGACTTGCTCTGAAAAATCCTGGACAAACCGATGCATAAACTTGCAGAAATAGGAAGCTCGTGTCTAATCTGTCTTTTGGTGCGCAATCATGCAGCTATCTGAAATTATATCATCTTGTCAATATTGTTGTGCATTTGCATTTTTAGGTGTGCAGGATTCCAAACGGGAGAGGGAACTGTTGTGGGAGCACGGACCCCTTTGTTCCACTGTAGGCCCCCTTGCAAGCTTTCTCATGCACGTGCAGGTTTGAGGCAGCATGAGGATGATTACAATAATTTTTCATTGCTTGGCAAGTTGAGGGACTGCACAAAAGGCAAGGTGCTCCCTCTCTTGTTGATTTAATTAAAGCTTTGAGTACAATATGATGGACTTTGGGGGGTTATAGAAACCAAAGGAAGCTCGGTGAAAGGATGTTGCTGCTGCCCTTGTGATAGCTCCTCAATGTGGGAGATGCACGACAGAGTTAAAGCTGACAGTGTGTTACCCAGAGTGCTGAGCATAAATCTGTGTTGGCTCTTTCATGTTGATTTGTCTGAGTTTTAGAGGTTTAAATGATTTTAGACAAAAATGAATATTGACTCTAAAGTGAGCTCGGTGGCTTGCTTTTGCACTGCTGGTAAGTCAACGTCTTCTACCTGCGCTCAGGCATGGAGTGCATGAGTACCTGCGGCCGTGCTCAGTTCTGGGTAGGGGTTTTGCATTTGGCAGCCACCTGTGTGGCCCTTGCAGCCAGTGGTAATAGCAGAATCTCGGTTTTGAAAGGCAGGATGGGAGAAAGCACGAACACGTTTGGAAAGCTGTCAGGCAGCAGAAGCAGGCAGCCCGCGCCAGCCGGAGGCGGGAGGCAGTGCGTTGTGCTGCTCCGATGATGTTCGGTAAAATGGGGAGAAGTTCTGAAGAGCCACAAAAGCCAAGAGAAGGAGCCTCTGTCTGAGGAGGGGAGAAGAGGTGGCTAATGGAGGGCTGCAGAGATGTGTGATATGCGCCGGGTGATGGATGGGGAAATTATCTTTGCAGCAACACTCCAGACAGGCTGTGAACAGAGCAAGAGTGCATTTGTCAAGGACGGAGAAGAGGATGCTGCAGTAATTGAGAAATGTCTCGCTTCTTAAGACTAGGAATTTAAGGCAGCGCTCCCCTTGAAATTCACTCTGACTGTATGGGATGCCCCTTCCTTACAAACTGCTCAGGTTTTGTCCCATAAACACGTATGAGGTTTAATTATAAATGGCTGTGTTACACCCTTTACCTTTTGTTTGCTTCTAAGATATCCCACTGCTGTATCCAGACTGAGATGTTGTGGTCTTCTAGAGACTCACATAATGATCTTTGGTTTTGTGTATTTTGTTTCTGTAGGAGTAAATTGGACAAACACTATTTGGTGCTGCAAATATTCAAATATTCAACATCTGGCAGAGTCTGGAAAAATATGTTGGAAGAACGAGCACTCCCGATCGCCCTTGCTAGTCAGGTACAGTGAAGAGCTATCATGCCTTATGCTTTATATTTTTCTGCATGAACATTTTATTCCATTTTACTTCTGAGCAATCGTAAACACACCATTCACAGTGTAGGTTCTTCAGCAGTGTAGAAATAAATTGAAATGA
Organism: Eurypyga helias; assembly: GCF_000690775.1. Classification (NCBI taxonomy): domain Eukaryota; kingdom Metazoa; phylum Chordata; class Aves; order Eurypygiformes; family Eurypygidae; genus Eurypyga; species Eurypyga helias. Next base: position 21,065 of record NW_010231475.1, on the reverse strand, counting down.
GGAATTATCACTGAAAGAAAGCATCCTTTTAGTAACTGTGCCGGGGCCAAGCTGTAGCTGATAGGAGAGGGTGTGGGATGAATACTTTGCAATGGAGACTTGGAGACCACGTTCTTCTTGCTCACACCAGTGGCTGTAAGAGCAATGGTCAATCACATCAGCGGGGAATGTCAGGGTGCCGTAATCAAGACACGTGTGGCAGGTGTCCGAGCCAGCCTCTGTTGCCAGCTCGGTTTTTCCAGCAGCTGGAAAATGAGTAGCGGTGAAGCTGGGGCTGTACCTGCAGGGTACCGCTCCCATCATCACAGGAGCCCACCCTCACCCCTGGGTATGCAAAACCGGGGGAACTGTGTCTTCAGACATCAAAGATAAATATAAATAGGAAAGAAGCCAGAGATAAAAAGGACCATAAGGCTGAAACAGTCCACAGAGATATTACATGTTTATAGCGGGGGTCTGTGGGAATAATGGGTGTTTATAAATGAGTTCAAGGGGATAATGTGTATTGAAATATGAGTCCGGAGGGAGAATACGTATTCAAAAACTATATCTACTGTATATAGCATAATAATCCCAGTATTTCATAAACTCATAGGAAAGTATTAAATAAAAATAAATTACAAATGTCTGTGGCTTGATTGCAAATCATTTCAGAGAAAAGGGAAAAAAAATCCTTTGCAAAATGTGGAAACCATCTTGTGTTAAGCAGCACCAGAAAAAAAATTATAATTGTAAAAAGTAAATGTCAGTTATAGTTATTACAGTGGCCATGTTGTTTCCAATAACAATTTGGCATTTTATTTAGTCTGTAACAATCTACAATTTAAATTTAAAATAAAGATTTTTCTTTTATTTCCCTCTGAAGTTGTGTGCCAAGCACAGCAGAGCAGAATGTAACATCTGTTGATGATTAAAACAAGCTTTCCTATGGGCCCTGAATACAAAGTAAACATGGATTTTATCCATAGTCAACAGCATTTACAAATGTAAAGGGAGGAAGCTACTGAGTTTTTGAAGAATGAGCTGTGAGAAAGGAAATATAAGTATGGGGACGGCAGATGGCGATAATTAGTTCCATATCGTGAAAGGCTTCTATTAAAAAATAAGGAGGACAGAGTCCTGTATTATGCTGCTGTTTTATTAAAGCGCCCTTTATTTGCCATTATTCCCCCCCAGTTGAGCAGTACCTTTACTCGCTGGCCCAGTCTGAAATGGGTGAGTGCAGCTGGTGCCCATTGATGCAGCCGGCTGGCAGTGAGCACAGCCACTCAAAATAGATGTTTTCCTAGCTTTTCCCTGTGTAACACTATAAACGCTTTGCTGGCAGTAGGCAAAATTTGGGAGGAATTTATTATGTGAACCTATAGGCTAGTAACCTTGCATTTTATTCTGTTTTAATTTAGATTTAGGGGCCAGGGTATCAAAGGTTAAAGGCTACTGTACCTCGGTGATGCCCCTTGTCTCCTACTTTTGCCCTGTTCAGTCATGTGTTGCGTGATTCCCACCTCGCTGTTCAGTTGTCGTCACTAAGAGCGATTTCATTTTATCTCTTAGGAAGGGAAAATGCTTTGTTGTGCTTCTAGTCTGTTTCCTCTATGGTCTGTCTGCGCTTGTTACATTACCCAGTTTCACCATACCGAAGAACTAATTATTACTGCTGGAATAGTCTCATTTCTTAGGGCTTCACTAAGCGTGTTTGCCTTATTTTATCTTGTTTTGACTTTTTTCCAGTTACACTTAATGGAGAGTACATTAAGTGAAGTGTCAAAATAAAATTCAGATTTTCTGAGATTTACCTGCTTCCTAGGCAGAGGACAAACCTCCTCCAGCTCCTAGGGCCCGAGCCAGCCCCAAGCTTGCACAATGGGTTTTTGACTCTTCTTTCAAATCTGGACTGTTTTCAGTTTTCAACAAAAGGCACTTTTTTCTTTCATTTATTTATTTTTTCTCCCTCCCCCCGAAAGTATTTTGTAGCGTTCCAGTTCATATGTTATGTTGGACTTCATTTCAGTTTTTAATTGCAATTTCTTCTTTCCTCACTTCCATCCTCCTTCAATTTTCTTTCCAACTGGAAGCTGTTATAACTGAGCTCTCAGCACAGGCACCCGTGGAAGTGCCTTTGTAGCCCTGCACAAACACACAGAGTGTTAATCTGGGACTCGCTCTTTTCTTTTTTTTTCCCCCCTTCCGTCATTTTATAATTACCCGAGGTGGTAACAGCTCTTAAGAGCCTCGTCTGTCACCCTGGAACCAAATGCTTTTCATTGAAAATTAAGGAGAGGCTTCAAAAGTTTTAGTTCTTTCAGCAATGAAACATAACAGTCCTCCAGTAGAAAGAGTATTTTGATGATGGATCCCATTACACCGAGTAACGTAGAACGTAAGTATGCTTTTGTGGTTAAGAGGAAACATAAAGACTGGAGGCTTGTGCTTGCTTTCACAGACGTGCGCGGCTGGCTTCGAGCGCTGCCTCGCCTGGAGAAGGCACCGTGCGAATTGCAGGGGCTTTGTCGAGGTGTGTGGAGCCCACCTGCGTCCCACACGAACCCCCGCCCAGCAGCAAGGGCAGTAGGAAAACAGAGCCACTGGCCCTGCTGCTCTCCCAGGTGTTAATGAAACTATCTCCTTACGTGATCTAGCTGGACCTCTGTTAACTGTTGCAGCGGCAGCAAGAAGGTGCCGAGCAAGGACGTGGTTATTACTGGATGGAAAAAGGAGGCAATTTATCATCATGATATGAAAAGCATGCATTAAATTTAAATCTAAAATGCAAAAGGAAAAACTGCATGGAAATCCAAATTACTTTTAAATTGGCGAAAGAATGTTCGGGAAGAGTTTTAGACAAAAAAACCCCTAGATCAAACCAAAATAAGTCTCCAGATCTGTTGAGACATAGGTTTTGGGCAGAGCTTTCCCAAACTCGTAGCATTAGCAAAGTCTTCAGGTAACACATATTATACTTAAATGTCCAACTTCAAAGAGAAATGACTGCAGAAGCAGCCTTGCTTTTATTTTTAGTTAAAAATTTGAAAGCATTACCTGAATGAAGCTGAAAAGTTAAAAAGCAGAAGGCAAATAAAATGTTATGTCTTTAAGGTCTTTGAAGTTGAACCTTACAATTGCTGGCTCCTGTTATCTTGGGGTTTTTGTGCATGTTTGCTGGTGGTCCTGCATCAGGCTGGTGGTGGAGGGGGATGGGTGAAGATGTGGAGATTGCAGTGGTGTCCACAGGGTAGGGATGTGCTGGAGGTGGAGGAGGTTCCCACCTCATCTGTGGGGCTGATACTGGATTTTTCAGGAGTTGGATCCCAGTCCTTCTCCTTTAGGACCTGTGTAAGAGGAGTGCCCAGTGCCCTCTTGCATGTCAGCAATTAGTTATTAATAGTGCTCTGTGACTGTGTGTGAGGCAGTCACTGTACTTGGCCAGTTTGCAGCAGTGTTTTGTAGTTAAATTCATAGAAAACCCAGCCTGCTCTGCTTCCGATATCATGCCATGCAACATTTCCTTAATGTAGCCTGTATATGACACTTAAACAATTTAAAATAGTAAAAAACTATCAAAACTGATGTTTGAGCAGATGCAATGCAAGTGCCATGGTTTAAATGACTTTATGACCTTGCAGCATCAGAAAACACTCTGCCTCTCAAAAAAACCCAAACACCCTAAACCCCCCCCAAAACTCAACCCTTGCCGACTCTTCGCTCCAGGAAGGGCAAGGTGAGCCGTGGTACCCAGCACTTGGTGTTTGCAGGGACCTCGGCTTCCTCCCAGCTTTCACTGTTTTCCAGGCAATAATGGCTTTGGAGGCCCAGATGAGTATTGGAGCCCTTCCAGCAGATGATTATACTTCATCTGCTGGCCCCATAAGCGAGGCTGCTGGAGAGCTGAGTGCCAGCCCAGGCCTCTCCATCATGTTATGGAGTGCTACCAGAAGGCCACCAGACTGGCTCTGTCTTTCCTTTTAAATAAACAGCTTAATCATTCTCTGCTTGTAATTAAAATTTTGAGTTGGTCACATGTGTTGTAAATCTGCACATGGAGAACTTATTTAACTAATAAAAATTAGCCTGAAGTTGTGTTTACCTGAGCAACTGGATACTAAACTCTCTGGATACATCAGCTCCACTCTCCTACAAGCGAGCATAAAGCCTCTGTTCCACAGGAAGCTCGCGCAGAAGCTAGCCAAGGGCAAGCCTCAATCCCCTTTAATAAAAGCCATTATTTCAGCTTCTGCACAATTTGGAGTCTAGCCATAACGTAGGATGGGAACACCTTGTAACACTTACAGATGATCTCCTGCTTTCAGTGGATCGAGGCCAAACTTCCGTTTAGCTTTCTTGTGTTCTCTGCAGAATTGGACGCGGTGGCTTGTGAAGCGTTTCTGGTCCAAGGGACAGCAGATACGATAGCAGTGGCTGTAGGGACTGTCTCTACCACCACATGTTCTTTGTGGGGATGGTTTTCCTACTGTCCTTAGCCATCTTGCTTGGGCTGAGAGAACTGATAAGATAAAATGGACTCATGTGCCAACACTCTATGGTAGTAGTTGGAATTTCTTATGTTTTGCCATGCATTTCAATCAGTGGTGTGACCCAGTACTCCAAGGTCTACTTGAGAAGGCAAACTGAAGTGAAGGATGGGCTTGTTGCCCTCAAACCGGTGTGAAGTAGTTTACTGCAGTAGCGAGGGTCTAGCTGGGATGTGATAACTGCTGTGTGCTGCCTGATGGCCCCTATGTCTGCCCCTCCACTGGGAACAGTCACCTGCTGTGGAGCTGGGGCAGGGAAAGCCCTTGCAAGGGGTCTGCTGCATGGTGCAGCCTTGTTTGCCCAAAGGCTCTGGCTCAGAATCAGTCAATTCAAACAACACCATGAAACCTAAAAAAAATCAATGTTTGCTCAACAAGACTCTGTACAAAACATTTGTGACTTGAGTTAATTTTATTCCCATCCTCTAATATTTTATTGATCAAACTCTATATTAACTTCCATTACTTTCTGCTGAGGATTGATGTCAGGTTAAGTAACCTATAGTTGCAAGTCTTGCTTGCTCTGTGTGATTTTTTTTCCAGTGTTCTGCAATTTCCCTGGTATGTTAACTTTTTTCAGTTCATATTGACAGATTAGAGATCTCTCCTGGCAACTCTTTTATGACTTAGTAGCACAAGGCATCCAGAGGCTATCAGATTTTAGATTGTTTATTACTCCCCATGGCTAGAAATAGACTCAGACTTGTGCATTGTCTTCATCTGATTTGAGTATGCTGTCTGTGTCTTTCCTAACAAAATGTTTATTGACCAGTTCTGCCCTGTCTGTATCCTTATGTATAATATAATCAACTCCATTGAATAATAAACCAGTTCAGTTCTTGGAATTTCTTTTGGTCCTGATATGCCTAACATACTTTTCCTTTCTGTCCTTAGTTTTGCTAGCACAGCTTTGATATCTGACTACTTCTGTCAGCGATCCACACCTCAAAACATCTAAAATGGTATTGATTCCTGCTTCTTTTGCTCCCTGTAACATGGATAAAGTTGGCCTGGAGCACTCAGTGAAGAAGGCAGTTTGGGGATGCTGACAGCCTGTGGTGGCAAGTAGATGTGGAGGCTTGCCCTTGCCCATCTCCAGGGTCTGTCCAGTCCAAGAGCCCCATCCTGTCCTCAAGGTGTTCAGTAGCTTGGGAATGGGCATCTCAAAAGGTTTTATGTAAAGGGCAAGAGTAAAAAGCATTTCCTTTTTAGCCACCTGCCATAAAGCTGAAGTTTATTTCTGAAAAATAGAGATCTCTTGCACTTGAGCCCGAGTTGGGACAGGCTGCTAGGTAAGAGACCACTCACTTTCTTCTGCTCCATGCTTGAGCAAAACTTGTGCAATCTTGTGTTCACCACTTCTGCAGTCTATGCAGAGTCTTCAGAACAAATAATTATATGACCACTTGCCAAAAAATTGCCTTGCAGCAACTTTAAAATACTCGGATGTCGACAGCTTTTGAGGTTTTGTTGTTTATGTAACTCAGATGGTCTGCATGGTACATTAAAACAGGTATGCAGGCAAGATTTCTCCCTTGCATTCTTTGGTTTGATTTTTTTAACAGATTGTCAAGATGGCAATCTCCTTTTGGCTTATTTTTTCCTTTTACTACAATAAAAGGCCTACCTTTTAGCTTGCTCTGAAGTTTTCTCTTGAAATGTTTAAAAGAGAAGTGCTTGGAAGATTTATGGATAAAATAATAAAGACCTATCACAGCCTGAAATTGGAGGGTTAAATGTGCAGGCTTCCTTCTGATCCGGACAAAACCCACAGGCGCGGGTGTGTGTATCTCCTGAAAACTGGCTGTCATTTCATGAAGATTGCTAGGCTTAGCCACAAATAGAGGACTGTTACGTGATCAGCTTTCCACCAGCATCTCAGAGTTTCTTGAGTGCTCTTTAGTGGGAAAAAGATGCTGGCATGACAAAACTCAGAGGCAGGTTCAAAGTAGCCCCATAAATGTGAGGTTCATAGTAAAGGGCTTTGACCTAATCCAAGTCCTACTCCTGTATTTTTGATGGGGCCGATACAGAAATCATTGAGTGATTGCAATCGATACGGCAGGAAAAGTAATGTTTCCTGCATGTGCCTTCCCAGTTGTCAAACAATTCCCAACAGCAGCAGTGGTAAAAGTGCCGACTCAGCCTTCAGAGGGTGGCCCAGGAGCTGATAATTGTAACTGAGCTTGAGACTGAAAATTGCAGACTCATTAGCAATACAGGTAATAGGATTCTTCAGAGATTGCTCCCAGCTTTTCAGCCATGAAAGGGAGTAGGTGTGAGGAAGGCAGTAGATTCCCTGTGGCAGATTTGGGTAGAACATGCCTTGCCTTCGCACAGACTTGTGATTGAAAAATTAATTCTGGTGGTGCAGGTGGAAGCTCTGTCTACTGAATGGAAAACTCGACAAAGATCTAAAGACCAGAACAGTATAAGGCAAAATGTTTAATGTTGTGGGTTATTTACAGCCATGTGGCTGCTCCTTAATTAATTCTGTGCATTTCCTTTAATAACTTCTAATAACTTGAAAGATGAAGTAATCATCATCAGACTAACTTTGGAGAATGATGAGTAGCGAGGGGTTTTATACAGGGGATAATACGGGGTTATTTATAGAAATTAGAAGCAGAAAGGGAAAAAATGAAATTCCACCTTGAAAAATACAGATGATACAGCTGCCTGTGTATGAAAGTACTAATCCATCACCAGTATGTTCAGTAGGAAAGAGCCTGAGCAGTAACGATGCTAAGAGAGAGTTCAGGGTAACAACGGGCAGCTAATTACATAGGAGTTTGCAGTGTCATATAGGAAAAATGACCAGTGGAGTTTTGGACTGCTTGCACTAAACCATCATGGTAAAGAGCAGGAAAATAATAATGACTAGGCTGGGTTGGGTGTTGGCAGAGTACGTAGCACAGTGAAATGCTGTATGTTGCTGAGATGTCCACAGTTGTTTGATGGTGTCACTGTTGCCAAATGCCAGATGTGCAGAGATTCCCAAGGGCACCTGATGGCACATATGTTCTTTGGTATTGTATATCTACAGGCTCAACTTTTTTATCTTGAGAAACTTGTATGTGGATATGAATGAAAACTACCTTTGCAGCTCTCCAGAGCCTTACATTCCTAGTTCACACCTTGAATCTCTTCTGCAGCACCTACCTTATTGGTCTTTAAGATGTTTAGACCATAATTTTGTGTCCCAGTCCCAGATACTGGGCGGCACCACCAGCTCATCTCCAACCCGTTTGGGGAGTAGTGCCCGGCAGAGCACTTGTGGTGCAGCTGAGATAGCGGTCATGACTCCCCAGACGGTTTCTGTTTGACCTGACCCGTCACAAGCGATGAGGCTGCAGAAGTAAATACTGCACATCTGGCAGCCCACTCTGGGGCGGCGTTGAGTTGTCTGGTGTAAAATAAATCCAAATGCTCATAAACTTGCAAGACTGTGTTAATAAAACACTAAGGTATCAAAATGTATTAACGTGGTTTTTACTTGGCCCTGGCCTTGATGCTCGTGGTTGGTAAATCGCTTTTGGGCATCGGTGCGGCAGGGACAGGGATGCTCAAAGGCGCCGCTGCAGCAGCTTGCGGGTGATGGTAACGTTTGTGGCACAGATCCTGGTACAGGACGGTGGGGGAACAACTGCTCTTTTGCATTGCACTTGGCTGGTTACTCTCCTCTTTATTGTTTTAGGATGTCTGTTGTGATAAACAGGTGGGAAAACATCTCCAGTGAGTGCTGGCAAACTCCGAACTGATGTCACGGAGATGGTGGTAAAAGCAGTTTCTGCACTTGCTTCATTTCAGGCTGTTAACTAAACATGGAATTGTGATACGTAATAAAAGAGTCTCCTTTTCCAGTAAAGGAGAAGCTGGAGGAATCTCAGTACATGAAATGAACACTAAGTCTGTTTTAAAACAGACACAGTACTGGTGTGTGGAGTATCTGTGGGGTGTGGAGGCTCAGTGCTGCTCTGCTCTTGAGTGTCATACACTACAGGAGTAGTTTTTTACGTTCCTAACCTCATTTTGATGTGTGCAGCATGATGAACCCGTCTGTTTAGAGTTTAGCTTGAGAAGAATAGAGAAAAGGGTTATTTGAAATGGCACTTAAAGCATAGGGTGTTTTCCACGGTGTGTATCCTTTACCCAGGCCTCAGGGGTGGGTTTCATAAGTTACCCAGAAAATCCTAAAGCAGGTGACTGGGACCACTGGACACTTAGACAGCAAAAGGAGAAGTTATGCCATGCGTCTCTCTATCCGGTCACAGCTGAACTGGCTGGCAGCAAACCCAGGCCACTTGCACGGTGTTCCTGTGCACGTGCCAGCAAGAGGGTATGTGCCTGCTTCTTGGCACCTCTCGGCTTGGTGGCAGGTTACTCGTGCCACGGTCAGGTGGCAGCAAGTCTGTCCTGCGGCACTGAGCATCTGTGTTCTGGTGATGCTCAGGGACAGCGCTGGTCTCTGAGCCCCAGACAGGTACACCTTTGTCGGTTGGTGCTCTTACCTAGTCTAGTTCAGCCTGACGTTCTCTTGCGCACAGACACTGCTTTGTTCAAGTATTCATCCTCTGCCTGAATTATTTATTCATTCTTTTTTTTTTTTCCTCCTTAATTTTTCCTTCTGTCTTTCCCCTGCTGGTGTCAGATGAATTCCTGTTTCTCCAGCAGCTCAGCGGGGCAGGGATTAATGTGGCTGGAGCACGATTACAGCCATGTTGGGTGGCTGGAGTGACCTCCTCCAGGAAAACAAAAAGAAAAATTAAAGTATCCAGCAGTTAGAGACGGGGAGGGGGGAAAACTCTGGGTACCTCTTGTTCATTTTCACAGCAGACATGTTCCCAGCATCTCTGTTCCCCTGGGAGATGAAATATAGTACAAATCTTTAACAGAAGGTAAAATATTGCAAATATTGAGTATGGGTTGTATTGAAAGACATTGCAAGCTAAGAATGAAAAAAACCCCACATGCAAACTTCAAGTGCTTGGCTGAGGTTAACAATTACAAGCCCTGTTCTCAGAGTTCTTATTGTTTCAAGCAGCGTGATGTGGGAGAAAGTGTCTCCTTTCCTGTTGTCCTTCTGCTAATGGCATGATGAATTCTGATTACACTGCAATTGCGTCCCTGCAATGTGGAAGACCGCGGTAACTATTTGGGACATCAGTTTTCCTTCTGCCAACTTTCAGGAGCGTTTTATAGGATTAATATTCAATAAAAACCCCTTAACATTAAAAAAATGCTTAGTCCCACAATTGTTATTAAATTCTTTTCCTGTGCCATAATGCGGATGCTTTGATCTAAAGTCCTGCAGTTTCTGGAAGGAGCTTGCGTGATTACGATAATGTGCAGTGCTCTTTCTGCTATTCCTATAGGGAAAATAAACCCCACATTAGTTCCATATTAGTACCTGACTTGGAGAAGTTAAAAAGTGCCAGAAAAAGGTTAACCAGAGTCAAGTACACATAAGAGAGCTGTGATTATTAGTGTTAAGGGAGCCATTTGAAAAAACATTTCTGCTTTTACAGAAGAATTTATTGGTGTCTTTGCTTCTGGCTGCTTTATGCATTTTAATAAAGCAGTAGCAGCAATAACAGGGTGTGGGAGTTGGTTACGCCTGTGTCGAAAGAAAGAGTTTATCTGTGCGATGTTGCCCCCAGCCCAGGGCTGCCCTCCTCTCAGCCTGGGCTATTTATCTGCTCCAGAGCTGGGACTGGGAGTTCAGGTAAGAGTCTGTGATCCAGCACTGTCCAGAAGTTCACATTCCTGGCTGTAGACTCCATTCAGGCTCTCCGACTTGCCAGCACACGAACGGGATCCATTTGGAGAGCCATCTAAATGAAGGCAATAATTGCTTTTGTGTGTTAGAAGTTACATACAGCCTACAAGCAGCTTTTGCAATTTCCCTGCCAAATGTCTGGGCTTATGTTGAAAATGTACTCTATTGAAAACAGTCCCAGTCTGAGATATACCCGCACAATTAGGATAAAACTCAGCTGTCTGCTGAATGCAACTGGGCCCAGAGAAACAACTTTTGGTGCAGTAGATGCTAAAATGCTTACTGTGTGTGGGAAACGGTTTGTGCTCTCCTGAGGCACCCGCTACTGGTCCCTGTCAGAAGCGGATACTGGGACAGATGAATCCAGGGTCTAACCCCACATGGCTGTTCTTACATGCATTACCTCCATACAAATTTTCATCGCAAGTCTCGGTATTTTTAAAAGGGAGATGGAAATTACACTTTGCTCTGGTTTGCTGCTGGTGGGCGGCTAATATGCACAGCCTGTCCACTGCCAGTTATCCCTCCTTGCAGACGGGTCAGTGATTTAAATCCCTTACAAGACCACATGCCACAGGTAATG
>NW_010231475.1:0-10143 GCF_000690775.1 Eurypyga helias | reverse complement strand
TTTTTGTCTGTACAATGGTTTGCTTAAAAAGACACGTATGAAACACCGGCAGCCAGAGCAAATACAGACAGTCTATGGCTCGCACACCATGTATTTGGAGAAACACGGACACATTTGGTACATGTGGAAGCCACATGCACGTGCAGGTTTATGTGTACTTAAATGTTAGCTACATTGGCCTACTCTTACAGCTTTGCAATTAGTTTTTCCTTTAAGAAGGCATCTCTTGCTAGAGGTTGAGAGTCATGCATGTCCTGAACTCTCGCTGTTTTTTTGTAAATTTGGAGTTGCTTACTCTGCGTGGGATGTTTTTTTCTCTCCCTTTTTTTCCTCTGCCTGTATCATTTGCAGGATGTCTCAAAGTGTGTCTACAGAAATCGTAATTTTTTCACAAAGTTTCTGTTTAATAGCCGCTGAGCTTGAGTGAGCAGTGATAATGGTGGTTTTTTGGTACTGTTTAGCTGTGAAAGTTTTACAATTGTTTAATTCCAGCACAAAGACCTATCATTGCTTCATGAAAAACTCAACATTGTTTACCCTGCACAACCACTGGTTAACACAAATTGAGGGTGCATCCTGAGGGTCAGATTTTGTGATCTATATTCCCTCTCTTCAGGTACTTGACTTTTCACACACTGGTTCTGATCCCAGGATCCTGTTGTCTGTTGCCTGTAATGATTCTTTCTTGGTAGTGATAATTTTTCACATGTTGTGCAAAGGTCCCACTCATTCCTTTGGGGAGAACAGGGAAGTATTTTGCTTCACAGGTCCATAAGCCCATCTGCACTCCCACATCTGGAAAGGCTCACGCCGTCTGTCATGTTAGTGCACTGGGACAAGACTTGTGATGGAAACACTCAATTCTCAAAGCGGTGCTGGATAATGATAAATCCTTTGTGAAATGTGGATTTCCATTTAAGAATCTTTCCTGCTCCCACTGTCTGTGGGACGTTTTACTCTGCCTTATTTCCACTGTCCTGAGTCTAAACTCCTAATCCCCTCTTATGATGCTTCAGCTTGAGCTGATAGTCCTCCATTGTTTCTTCATTTCCGTGGTTTTCAGAGCCCATTCTCCATCTCAGCTCTCTTCCCTTCCCCTGGCATCCTTGCCAGTTTTCTCATATTCTCCACTACTGCTTTACTCCTGAGCTATCCCATCCCATGGGCTCCAATTCCCCTCCTCTTGATCTGTTCTTGCTTGTCCTGTAAGATGGGTGCACATGTGCTATGAGAAAAAAAAATTCCGGAAGTGTAGTTATCACTAGTTTGTTCTTAAACTGAGAAGGTAAATCGAGTGGGGAGCTGGGAGCGTTTCCCTTGGACAGGAGCTGTTCAGTTGTTTCAGGTCTGTGAACGATGAAGTAGTGAATGCACTCTTGAGGCTGGCAGAGGAAAGGAGGAGAGCGGCTGTCATCCCTCTGGGGGACAAGAGAGCAATTTGAGACAAACTTGGAAAGTTTGAAAGGTGGTTGAAAATTATGGAGTTGAAATTTTATTAAGAAACATCTATATCTCCATACTTACTCATCTATTTATTTTCTCTTCCTAAATACAAACTGAAGACAAACTGGCTTGGTAGTACAAACTGCAAAATATTTAAGGAGATAACCACAAATTGGTGGTGACTTGACAGTGGGTTGGTGTATATATAAATGTCTTGGTGGCAGAGCCTTCTGGGATGTGTTTCGTTATATATTAAGGTATAGTGATTACCTTGCACTGGGCAGAGCTTGCAGGGCTTACATTTCAGTATCTTGTTGGAGCATCAGACTTTGAAAAACATATTTTGTAATTGGAGGAAAACCAGAGGAGAGCAGGGAAAAAGACAGCCCTGTTTGGGGATGGTGAAGGAGGGGTGTTCAGCCTATGCAGAGCTGGAGGGCTTGTCAGGATGGTGTGTGAGCTCTGAACTCGGTGGAGGTGGCCACAAGGAAGGCGTTTGGGAAGAGTAAAGCAAATCACAGGTTAGCAACAGGATATTCAGTGTATAAAGGTGATGATATGATATGATAAGATATGCAAAACCACCTCCTTTCGTACCCATTTTGAAGGTGTTGAATCATCAGCCTGCTGCAGTTTATACCCTTCAGTCGGTCCAGTGTATAAAGGTGATGATATGATATAATATATATCAATGCATATCAATTATATGCAATATCAATGCATATCAATGATATGCAAAACCTCCTCCTTTCGTACCCATTTTGAAGATGTTGAATCATCAGCCTACTGCAGTTTATACCCTTCAGTCAGTCTATTACTCTAATTTTCTGATTGTTGCTGCCACGTATTGGCATCTCTGAGGCATCTTTCTGCTGTTGTGCTTGCTGACACAGGCATTGCGATGTACTGCTTCAAACCTCTGCCTGTCACGCGAACAAACCAACCCTTAATCACAAAAAAGCAGCCCTCAAATCAAAGAGAGAAATAAAATGCTGGGTACTTAATGTTGGGCTAGAGGCAGAACTTTTATTTCATGCTTTGTCCCTGTAATTTCCCTCTTTGTTTTACAGGGTATGACTTTACCAAAAATAGTCAAAGGAAGAAAATAAAGTTTAAAAGTTCTGGGAATGAGCCAAGTTCTCCATGCTGAAAATCAATTACTAGCTAATATTTTGAGTCAAGATCACCGCACTCTGGCAGCAGGCCACTTCACCCACATTCACCTGCTTTGTACTTTACTCACAAGAGTCAAAGATCTTGTGAATAAAACTTTTTATTTCTAGAGGAGGTTTGAGTTTTAAGGGAGTGCTGATTCTTAGGGTCAGTACTGCTGGCAGAGGAAGGTGACTTCTTACCACAACCTGTATGTTTTTCAGGGTTACCAACAACAAATAAAATTATTACATGAAATAAAATGATTGCTTTTGGAAGGAATTGCAAGGTGGCATAATTAGACAGTGGGCATTTTTAAGGTTACTTTACTATGCTGGAGCTGCAGAAGATGGAAGTAATTTATTTCCTCTTGGTAATGCTCCTTTCTGGTCTAGCAATTTATCAGAAATGTTAATCCAACAAGCAGTAAGTGTGGATATGGTGGGAGGAGGTAAGGGGAATGGAGGAAGGAGAGAGAGAAGGCATTTAAAATTAGCTTCGAAATACTGTACATCTCATTAAAAATGTAATCATGCATAAAATGAGATCAATGAAAATTTATCTAAAAGTGCAAGGAAAAGGCGTTTTCTGGTGTGATACTGGGTATAATAGTCTGGATTTTAATTTAGTCAGTTTGCAACAAAAAATCCCTCCAGGCTAAATAAAACAGTTTCCCTCCCAGTTATTGTATGGACAGCTAATTTTCTGCACCTTTCCTTCTAATATTCAACCTTATCTCTTGCTGGATAGAGGTTTCAATATACTGCAGAGTTTGTTTTCTTTACATTTTCTATTACTGCAATTTAATTTGCATGATAAATGATGAGAGGTAGAAAGATGATAAAAAGAAGCAGAACATTTCTTTATTAAATTTGTTTAAATTAGTGTAACTTTTCACTGACTGTGCTTTTTACGCAGAAAGCCTACATAGAAATTATTTCAAGACTCTGTATTGCAGTTAGAAAAAATTTAATACTTGACAATAAGCTCCCTGCCCACACGTATATGCCAGTATGCATGTTCTTATTTTCATGCTTTCTTCCTACTTTGCACAGTGTCTAATGACACTTCTGGACCAGTTTGCTGAAATCGCCATCAGCTTAGTTCCAGAATCTGTGATACAGGAATGGTTTTAGGTGTATTTTAAACCCACATTGCATAATGCTGAATTTGTCTTTGGCTCTTCAAACCGTGCCCTAACGTTAGTGCAGCCTTGGAGGAAGCGCCAGGAAAAAGCCTCAGTAAGGATCTGTTGTAAGTGTTCCTGATTTCTAATGTGGGAATCTGAAAGCGTTTGACAGAGCTGTCTGCGTCTTTCCCTGCATTGCCTGGTTAGCTCCTTGTCCAGCATTAGCCCTGCCAGGAACTGAGGAGGGCAGGTGCTGGGTGAGGGCATCGGCTCCCGGCTGATGATCACTTCCAGCTTTTGTGGGACTGCTTCTCAGCATCCGGAGAGTGTCTGGGCTTAGTTTCGAGGAATAGCTCAAGGGTACTTAGCTAAAGCAGCTCCATGTTCCTGCTGTTCAGTCCTCCTGGGTCAGGTTTGAGATTTGAGTGGCTAGTCATCCGTGCTGAGCTGCGGATGCAGGTAATGCTTCTCCATTTACCTGTCTGCAAGCAAACTTGTTATAATATCTGAAAAAGGTGAGTCGTGCATCCTTGCTCTCCTTACCTGCCCTCTGCTCACAGCTTGGGGCTTGTTTCACCACAAAGATTTTATCAACTTTATTTGCAGATGTTTGTTCAAAATATCTGCTCATCACAATGTTTCCTTTTCTTCCTGTTTTCACCCCACAAGTCCTTTATTTGGGGCACTGTAGCCGGCCTCACTGACCCAATAACAGAGAGACCCTCCTTGTGTTTCAGTAGGCTCAGCCCTTTCCTTGCGCACAGGGAGGCTCGCAGGAATTGGCTTTAAGTTAAGAGTTTTGGGAGAAGACGTTTATTTGAATTCAATCTAGTAATTGATTTTATGCTGGTTAATGTTACCAAACTAAAGGGAATCTCCGCTGAGCCCCTGCAACTCAGGAGAAACCCAGGGCCTTTGTTTTCATATTCCTCTCTGCCTCCCCCCCCCCCGCGTCCTTCTGAGGTTTAAGGCAATTAAACACAAAGCAGTTAAAGTTTTACAGGTGGAAGAATGCAGTAAGTCTCCCTAAACATATGTCTAAGGGCTTGTTAGAATATTTCCAAAGTAAATCCCAGTCAAATTTGTGACAAAGGCATGTTGTGGTGGGTGGTTGTACTGGCACGGTCACGAGCAGGGAACGCCTTGCCTCCCCCACCTTGTGCTATCTGTCAGAAACCCATCCTAGTGCACCATCCTGCCCTCAGAGAACATGCAACACACTTGTAACCATGTGAATGTTATATGAACACTTAAAAAGAGGGGTATATATAACACTGGGATTGCTTAACATATTCTGCTGTAGCATGTGTGTGGGTTTTTTTCCTGTAAACCTTAATTCCGTTGGTGTTTTCTGCAGACGTTTGTTAAGCGACAAGAAAAAGCACCGGCAATGGAGATTTGCCATAAATGTCCTTCTTTCCCCACTTTTCTGTCTCCCAAATGACATTTCATTGAGGTAGAGTTGAGTTATAAACTTTTGAAAATTGCCTTTTTCCTTCTCTGTGCTCTAAGAAAAATATAGGGAGCACAACAAAATAATAAATAAAAAAGGTAATTCAGGACCGTGCTGCTGCCTCAGCAGCCAGCTGCACTGCAGGCTGTGCTCAGAAACAATCCTCTGTGCATTCTGTTTTTTTAAAGAAAAGGCAAAAAGGAGATTTAAGTTTCAAATTCTGGAAGTTGGAAAATGCTGAACTAAATTTTCTTTGAAGGCTTACGCTTGTCTCCCGGAATGCGTGCAGTGTGCTGCGGAGCGGTGGGCTGGGTGGTTTATGCCTGTGTATGCATGCGGACACCCTGCATCCCATAGCTGGGAGCCTTGTCACTTACGCGGAGCGGGCAGTACTGACTGCAGCCCCTGACCAAACGTGATCTCTAAGTGTCCTGCATCTTTCCTTCTGCACTTCATCCTGCTCACTGATCCTTCTGTGCTGGCTGATTGTCCACGGTCCCTCTGCTCCATGCACAGCCAGACCCTCCCAACCAGGCTGGCTGCATCTTGCGCTGCACAGAGGCTTTGTTTCATGAGAAACTTCTTAAAAATCATCCCCTGGCAGTGTCTTCTCAGGTGATGCTTGGTACAGGCACCCTGCGCTGGACCAGAAACCCTGTGCAAGCAGCCAGGCTCCTGTTATGTCACTGACCCATCTCCTCTCATGTTGCCTTTTCTCTCCCCTTTTGTCTATGTTTCCCTCCTCTTTGAGTTATCCTTATTCCCCTCTTGTTCCCTGAAAGTCTGACTCCACTAAGATCAATGCTATTAACAGATATATTAAACTGGCATAATGTGGTAAATTGGGGCTTAATTTCATAGATGTTCTTTATCTCCAGAGATGGCCAAATGCTTTGCAAAAATAATGTATTGATCTACACGTGTAATAAAACTGTAGATGAGTTTGGACATCTACATTAAATAATTTATTTTTATATATGAGGAACTTGTCTTCTTCCATGTTTCATCCCAAAGAGTAATCTGATCAATATGTTTCAGCTGAGAAGCAGAAAATGTGATCAAGTTTTATGTATTATGTCAGAGGATGAATTCTGCATTAGTTCTTACTTGTTGCTGCCTGCCAGAGGGAAAAAAAAAAGCCAGTGGTGTTTGAACCAAAATAAGACAACTGGTTTTGTGTCAAGGAACAGTAAACATGCAAAGGGCTGCTGGAGCTACCTGCGAGTCCACCTCCACAATGCAAAAGAGAATTGTGCTGCAAACAGAAAAATGGGGAGGGAATACACCTGAACAAATAATCTGTCATTAATGGTTTATCAAGAAAAAATGAGAGGCCACTGAAGAAAAGCAGAAAGCACTGATGTGCATTTTCCTTTAAGTAGATGCCCTTTGTGTACCTTCCCTCTGTGAGTATCCATACCATCTCACATACTCCAGCCAGAGATGCAACAGCATCCCCTTGGGAGCACTTTTCCTTTCTTTAGTTTTAGTTTCTATTTCTATGATTCTTGTGCTGCCTTTGCCTTTGGTGTCAACAGCCAGAGGAACTCTGGTCATTTTGCTTTCCAGGTTTTCAGTTTAGTGATAATCTAAATCTTCGGAACCCTCATTGTCTGTGATCCCTCTAAGGTAAGACAATCTGCTTTATTTCAAGGGAGAAAAATTTTCCATCAGGTTTCCCAGGATCAATGTGCCCTTGGACACTTGCCCATCTGCAAGTGCACTTTCCACGTGGGTGTGGTGACTGTTTTCTCTGCTAGACAGTAGGAGGGATCAGAGCCTCAAGGATGATGCCACTATGTGGTCACCTGGAAAGAAAAACCCTAAAGCTTTGGCCTACCTAAAATTTCTGCCCACAGCTGTGTCAGAACCTGATTTTGGGCAGATTGTTATCTCCCTTTATTCTGAGAGATACAGCCATGTAGATTTTATGGGGTTTGGGGAAAAGAAATAATAGCAAAACTGATCTATTAAAATATAAAGATTGTTTTGTATTTCCTTTCTGTGTGAGTTAACTATCAACCTTTTATCACTTTGTCCTTAAGACAAAAGGCTTCAGGCATGCTGCTCCCGCTCAAGAGCAGTCCAGGTGCGATCTCCCTAACTGGCCAGTGCACAGGTCATGGAGGGCTCAGCCTATTTCCCCTGTCGTGCACGGCTCCATCTGCCTTGTTAGCCATCTGCCCATCATGAGATCTTCTGCAGTGATTCCTAGAGTCTCTCCTGGTTTCTTCTGCTGCGTGTCTTCCAAAGGCATCATTATACATAAGGCTTCTAATATTAAAACTCCTCATTTTACAGTTAAAATTAATATCAAGACCGTTATATGGTATATTACTTTATGTAGTCTACATAATGGTTCAGTGTGGTCCATCTGGTTGGATGTTTGTGTTATGATGTCTTCCTCTTTATCTTATGTGCACAGAATAAAACATGCTCCACTTTGCTCCCTCTGTTTTTTGCTGATAACACTAGCAGGCTGTTAACTTCCTTGATTTTATTTGTCCACTCAAAGCTGGCGCATTTTTTGAGTTGCCATACTTGGATACACCAGCCTGTGGGCTGTGCTGTGTCAAATAACCTTTTAAAATCCAAACAAATTTTGTCCCATGTTTTCTTCCTGTCTGGGGTCTGTGTTACCTCTTTAAAAAATTCCAGCAGATTTGTCAAACAAGATTTACCCTTTATAAGACTCTGCTGGCTACTTTTTATATCAACTCACATTTCTCCAGATGTTTTGTGATCTCATCACTTATTAATGTCTCCACGATTCTCTCTTCTGCTGAAGTTACACAGTTATTACTGGTTAATGTGGCTATGAATGCATCGTCTCTTTCTTCCTTATTAGACTGCATCTGATGACATGAATCTGCTCAGGGTGGGTTTGAAGCTTAATGGAAAGAATCTTTTTTTGCTCTCAAATTTGAGGGATTTAGAAATACCTCAATTTTTTAAAATCTATTACTTTATTACTGTTATTTAATAATCTTGTCCAAAAAGAGTTGGGATATTTCCAGTAACACGAGTGCAAAGCCCCTGCCATGAAGATCTGTCGCCATTCCTATCTGTCCTTTTTAATGATCTCCCATGCAAACATCATTTCAGCTCCTGTAGTTATAGACGTTTAATTTTTTTCCTTTTCTAGGCTGACTGGGCTTTTACTTCTACCTTCTGATTCATAAACCAATTGCCACCGGAGTGTGGCTGGCTCAGGGTGCTTCCTGCAAGGTAGACGAGAATGAAGTCTCACTAGATCACCAAAGGTAAAGAAGTTGCCTTAAAAACACCCAGTTGTTGGCTACCAGGAGTCGATGCTAACTAGGGCACTGACTTTTCTTGGCTTTTTTATGGAGCCATTGGAAATGACAGTAACTTGATTTTGCTGTTCTTGTGGTCTTGAAAATGCTTAATTTCACTAATTTCCAGAATACTATTTAAGAGCATGAACACCATTTGTGCCTTCCGTATGCACAGTCAGGAGATGGCGTGCGTAAACAAATACATCCAACTGGAGAACCCACGAGAAAGTGGCACAATATATCTACTTGATTTCCCTCCTTCAAAAGAAATAAAACTTTATGGGGGAGCATGAAAACTTTTGCCAAAGTTGTCCCTGCTTTGGGACTGTTGGAGTGACTGAGAATGGGGGTATGTCCATGCTGCAAAAATTTATGGGAAAGTTGTAAGCTCCATGAAGGGTATGGAATTTGGATCGGATACAAGTCAGCCTCTCCATTACATGTCTACAACCCTCCGCATATTTGTGATTATCCTTATGAATAATGTAAGCTACTGCTTTCAGATGGGAGAGACTTCTAGAAGGAGTTAGGGAACATGTCTGAGTGCTGATAATGAACTCAGAATAAAAAAAGATAAAGCAATTTGTCGGTGGATGGAGAAGTGCAGTCTTAGGTAGAGCCAATAAAGTTTCTGGGTAAAGGATCAAAAAAGTTTGGGTTCTTTTCTTGTGGTCACTGCTTCTAGAACTGTTGTTTTTTTTTTTTTTTTTTTTTTTTTTAAAGCCAGTTGCCTGACTGGTGAGGAAGAAGTCAGATTAATGTCCTTATGCGGCTTAAAAACAGTAGCTCTTATTTTGAAACAGTCATGTCTCTGAAAGTGGATTTTTCTCATGGCAGTGTCTCTTGAATCACTTGGTTTTTGTTTGGTTTCCTTTTTTTTTTTTTTAAAGTATTTTGTAAAAATTTAACGTTTCGATTCCCAGAACAAAAAGAATCCTTCCTCTTCCTTTCCAGGGAAATACATTCTTTACATATACTCCTCAAATTTCTCTAGCTGGAAAATCCAGCAGGAGGTCAAGATGCAGGAAGCCATTTAAATGCTTCTAATGGGTAAGATGTTTACATTTCATGGGTCTGGTTTAGACAGGTCTGTTGTATGGAGGCATTTTGATAAACTCATCTAGGTCACCTGAGAAAATTGTGCTTAAAATTCATCCATCAGCTTGTTTTCTCTGGATGGGGCGTTGCAGTAGCTGGATGTGGGTCATTCATCAGGGAGGTAATGCATGTCTTCAGAGCAGCTACTCCTGCATTCTGAAATAAAAAGAATTCCTAAAGCACACAGTATGTACAGTGAGTAGTAGTACAGTGGGAGTAGTAGTACAGGAGAGTAGTACAGTGGGAAGTTATAATATTTTCCTTACTCTATTGGAATATTTTTAAAGGATTGCTGTAAAGAATTGCTGCTAGTATTATATTGCAATGATGTATGGGGTATACAGCTGTAGTCAATTCTCCTACAGCTGCTATTTAGCTGTTTAGGGCAGAAAATAACTGTAGAAGCTGAGGAAACCATCTCAGCAGCTTGGTAATGCATTTCCACTGGTTTTGCCCATGCTTGTGGTAGATGCTCATGATGCTTGGGTATTGGTTACATTGCACAGGATCATAGAACCACAGAGTGGTTTGTGTTGGAAGACATCTCAAAAATCATCTAGTTCCACCCC
>NW_010231474.1:0-9785 GCF_000690775.1 Eurypyga helias | reverse complement strand
ATATAATTAAAATAATACTACCACTAGTACTACTAATATGTAGTTTGTAGAATTATGATATATGTCATTGCTGGAGCAGAGTGCAGCATACAATTAGGGGATAATACAAGGGATAATCAGAGGGTAACTTTTGGGGGAGGAGCAAGAGGAGAACAACAAAGTAGTTTTGGGATGGAGCTTCATGTCCTAGTGTCAATGTGATGATGATGCATGCAAAGTCAGGGTCCCAGGACTCCCTCCAGTCTTATGCTCCCAAGTTTCACCCCTCTCAGTGTGACAGATGAGAGTCACGTCCCTTAACGTCAAGGTGGGACGTGCTCAGTTGTTGCAGAGTGGCGTCAGCACTACTGCAGGCCACAACGCTGAGTGTTTCATTCCGCTCACGCAGTGCAGGACTACGCAGTATTCTGCTGCACAAGGTTTCACTTTGTATTGAAGTGCACAGCCTGGGCTTTGACCACTACACTCACTCAAGGTCCTGAGATGGTTTTTCTTTGCTGTATTCCATTTGCTAACCCAAATGCTGACCAGATATTTCTGTGGACAAACAGGCTCTGGGGTACTTCAGCTGGCTGTAGCTCCCTTTTGCCATGAGCTGCTGGGTCTCACCCACCACTGGGTACGAACCCAGTGGCATGGGGCCTACGGGGCCTTCAGTGTGAGGGCGCTGACTTTCAGCAGCGTGTGCGTCATCCCAACACTGAACTGGGCACTGTGCTTGCAAGGCTCCTTTAGGGAATCTTGTTTGTGGGGTTCAAACACGAACACGGAAATTTACGGTGCCGATATGTACAGGTACGCTGGCATTTCCTGCAGGTCCAAAGGACCCAAGGAGAAGGGCAGGAGGCGGCCCCCCGAGGCACCTCTGCTGGCTGCGGCCCCGCCGGCGCCCGGCGTCGCTCTGCCCCTCCCTAAAGCCATGAGTCCGGCTGGCCCCGGAAGGGGTCTCCCTTGCCCTTTTAAAGCTTCCTGATGCCCCGTCAGCTTTTCAGCACGGAGAGATCATACGGAGTTACTGCTGGCAAAACAAAAAAGAAACGGCTTTTTGGCCCCGAAGGGAAGAGGAGGTGCAGGCAGTGCACGTGGTGACTGTCCCCCCAGGACTCCTGCAACATTCTCTCCTGCAGAGATTCCCGGAAAGAAGGCAGGGAAAGGACTAGCTGTGTAGAACAGGGGAATGGGATTTGCTTTAATATGAACTGGCTTGCCTTCTGTTACCTCAGAGAGTGCTGAATGAGTCTTGTTTTCAAGGGAAGGTGAATTCTATCACCACTTCGAATCTTTTTGCAGGGGTGGAGTGCGGTGAAGGGGAATGTCTCTTGTGTTCATGAGGATGGCTGGAATCCAGCTCCAGGCTTTGGGCAGGAGAGCAGGATTGTGTCAGTCAGCAGGGTCCTTCATGCAGCTCCTCATACTGCATGGAACAGCAGCCTTCCGACGAGGCAGTCACAGGGAGGGCTTTGGGGATGAACTGAGAAACGCAGTACTTCCCTGATGGCAAGCTCGGGCTGTGTTTGCAGAGAAGTCTTGGCTAAAGAAAGAAGGCAACAGTCCAAAAGAGCCAAATGTTGCATTTCAGCACTTTGACAATAAAGAACTTGGATTTTTTTTATATTGAAGCAAGGCTTTTGTTTGGGAAAAAACCCAAAACAAACAACAACAGTCCTAAAGTTTAATTTAAATCAGTTCTTTATAAAAGGGCCCAAAATGCATCTATAAAGTCAGTCTCAGAGCATTACAGTTTTGTGGCCTAATGTGCTGGTTTTGACTGGGATAGAGTTAATTTTTTCACAGTAGCTACTATGAGGCTGTGTTTTGGATTTGTGCTGAGAAGAATGTTGATAGTACACTGATGTTTTTAGTGTGAGGCTATGTTTTGAATCTGTGCTGAGAAAAATGTTGACAACATATTGATGGCTTAGTTGTTGTCAAGCAATGTTTATATTAAACCTTACTTTAATAATAATAATAATAAAAGTCCTTAGACTTCTTCAGTTTCTCACACTGCCCCTGTGACACAGCCTGGGCAGCTGACCAAATGCACATTTCATGCCATCAAACGTCACACTTGGTATATAAGTTGGGGGAGATGGCAGGGAGGGACAATCACTGCTCAGGGACTGGCTGGGTGTTGGTTGGCTGGTGGTGAACAGTTGTATCTTTTTTTTTCCTTTTTTTCCTTTTTTGTTTAATTACATATTCTTATCATTAGTAATAGTAGTAGTATTTTCATTCCATGTTAGTAGTATCATTATTGTATTTAATTTATTTTCAATCATTAAACTGTTCTTATCTCAACCCACAAGTTGTCTTATCTTTGTCCTCCAATCTCTTCCCTACCCACTGTGGGAGATACGAGTGGTGCTTAGTTGCTAACAGGGGCTAAACCAGACACCAGGCTTCAGCCAAGACTAGCAAAGTGGCTCCAAGAAACACCTTGAAGGTCTCGCAGGTGAAGGAAAGCAACTGTCTCCTTGGACAACCCTGTGGTGTGCTGCTCTTTGTGTGTGCTGTCAGGCAGTAACATCATTGAGGTATTGCCTGGTTTTATCGCTTCAGGAAACCGGCCCTACGCTACCTCTGCAGGTAATGTTGTAACTCTTTAATTATTGTCTTGTAAATGACCACATAGGCGTTAAGTCAAGTAGAAATCATTCAGAAAAGGTCAATGCTTTGATTTCTGCCTTTTTTCCCTTTGATACAGGGAAGCAAGTTCGGACAGATTTTTATTATGTTTGACCTTTCATGAATTTCTTCTTCCCTATTGCATTAGAAAACCCCACCTGAACACACCAGTGCTCCTGGTGCCGGAACAGAAGAGGAGAGCAAGTTCCAAATCCAACCTCTACCATGTTGGTGCAACACAACTCTCAGAAAAGCACGCTTACTATCTTGGGCTGCCAGTCCGCTGGGAGCTTGTCTGTGTCCAACAGCATTTAGCAGTGCATTCCTGGAGCATACACATTTCACAGGGTCCTACAAATGCCTAGTGAAAACGTAATGTGTTAGATCCCACCTTAGACACTTCTCTTCTTACTTAGCAGAGCAGGACTCTACAGTCTATTCTTTGGAGCTCTGGTTTGCTTTAATGCAACTTAGCTATAAGTTAAAGGGGATTTTTGGCACCCCCATGGACCCTGGCACTTGCTTTCATGAACAAAGTACTGAACCACTTAGCTATCGGTACGTCTCCTTCTGCCAGGCACAGAGTTGCCACCTGCCGTGCAGATACCCACCCCACAGGCCAGCATAATTTTTCTTTATTCCAGTGCTTTTTCTCCTAATTATAAACCTTTTGCATTGGCTCAGACAATTCCCCTCTTCACTTGCCACATTTAAACTTTAGAAAATCTTTAATAACTTGCCATAAAACCTTTAATGGACTATGTCAAATCTGTCTCCCAACCTGTTTTCCCTGTAGGCATGTGCAGTCATATGCTACATTACAGTTATTAGGACCAGGCTTAGAGAAAAAGGAGAAGGCCTGTTTCAGAAGAGCAGGCCCCAGACTTACGAACTGAATCACAGTGTCCAAGTCTGCTTTGATACATACTTCCTCTGTCAAACTCCCTGAGGACAAGAATGAAAAAAAGCTGATGGCATACTCAGGAGTGGAGAAGGAATTTATTAACGCTGCGGTCTCCAGTCACAAGGCAAAAGGAGAATCCAGTGCTGTAGGCAGATGTCAGCATTCTTCGTCTTGGTGCAGCACTTAGATATAATGCACTTTCTGCAAAGTGCATGGGCAGAGGATACTCCTGGCTAGAGAACTCTGTTTGTTACTTGATGTCAGAGGTCAGCTGACATTCCTGTTACACTTTCTTACTCACACCCCCCTGATCCTTATTACCATTGTATTTTCCATAGAGATGTGAAGACTATCACTGTAGAAAAGATTACAAAGGCAGTCAATGCTCATGACTCCCAAAATGACCATGAAGTGCAAAGGAAAGGCCATTTCCAAGAGAAGTGCTGGAGGACACGAGAGGATTGTTCTCCTGTCCCCTAGGGAGTGCAGTGTGTTCTGCAGCTCTCCTCTCCTTTCTCACCTAGATCCTGCTCACTGCTGTGCTGAGCAGGATCCAGGATCCAAAGCCTCTGCCCAGGGTTTGATCTACAGCTCCCCACTTTAGTACGATCGAGGCTCCCCATAGATCTCTGGTGGCTACTTCCAGTTCACCTTTGTCTTCCTTCACCAGGCAGGAGGGATGATGAGGGGTTCTGCCAATCTGAGTTTTTGTTTCGTAGTGCATTCGCCTGTGACCTAAGATGTGCTGGGAATAGTATTCTCTGTGTGTGTAGTCTCTGTGCTATATGTCAATTCTGTGAATGCATGGTTTGTGGTGTGTGTATGTGACTGAGGAATGGTTTTCTGAGTTGAAATTTAGGTACTGTGTTCTATACTTTTTTGCCACTATGACACAAATCGCAACATTCAAAGTCCTTTGCCAATGTTGACATCTTGTTCCTTTGCCTTCTCACAGACCCAACAAGCTGGCTGTCACCCAGTCTTTCTAAAATGGTAAATAAACAAAGGTCCGGAAGCAGGCCTGTGTGACTGTCACTACACAATTCAGTGCTCCAGTGAGCTAATTCCTTATCTTGATAAGGTCCTTCCAGATAAACTTCATACTCCATTATAATAACACCACCTATTGTGCATTTGCCTTATGTCACCTTAATCCATAAGACACCACAAGAAGCCTTGGCTGGGTCAGCGTTACAAAGGAGCATCCGGAGAATAGGAACGTAGGGGGCTGACCTCACTTTTGCAGGATGTGCAGCAGGATGCTGAGCCAGGCAGTTGGCAGAGACTCCCCAGCCACCAAGTGAGACCAAGATTGGCTCTAGTGAGTACATGCTAAACTCTCTTCTCATTTTCTCATTTTCTTCATTAAAAGTCATATTTGCATTTTAAGACAGTAATATATTTAAACCTGGTCAGCTGCCCAGTTTTTGACACACTCATGGTCTGTTCAGAACTTAGTAGATGTCAATCTACAGAAATTTTTCCTTCACCGACCACTGTTCATCTCCTTCACCTCTTAGCAAAGAAATTCTCAGCCTTCAGCAGCAGCAGCTTCTTCTCAAGTTCGTGTCTTTTGATAATTCAGTGCCATAGCTCAGTGTCGTGCTGCATGTTGTGCCAACGTCTCTTGCACTGTCTCATGGGTAAAGGTGATCTAAGGCAAATGCACAATTGTAAAATACAGAAAACCTTATGAGCAAAATAATGTTGGTTATCTGGCTAACTGTGAACATGGAATCAGGTTTTTCATATCTCACAGATATGTTTTTCCATATCTGACAAATCGTGTCACAAATCGTGACAGAAATCATCAACGGTCCTTTTAAGTACTTCCATCTGGAATGATCCAAAATTGCTTATAAACAATATTTTTTGGGTACTTAACCAAGTTTGAAACACACTCTCTTTGTGGTAGAACACAGCAGTTGTAAGAGTGAATTTGATCCCACTTCCTGGGTTAATGCCAAGATACAAATTATTTTGGGATGGATTGTTTTTTACCCTGCTGAAGCAGGTGTACTGTATGTAGACTACCTACATACTCGTTTAACATGTTTGCATGGATTCTTTGACAATTTGGAAGTATTTTGCTAATTTAATTTTGCCTAAAATTATTAATGAATGCGATCTCAATTCACATTTGTGTTGGGCTTGTGAAGTGAGATTTTGGTATTGGGGCAGGGCGACTACAGGGACAGCTTCTGTGGGAAGCTGCAGGAAGCTTCCCCAGCTCCACGTCGGAGCCGCCTCTGGCCATGGCTGACCCTATCAATGATGATGGCAGCGCCCCTGTGATAATACATTTAGGAGGGAAAAAAACCCTACTGCTGTGGAAGCTGCAGCAGAAAGAGGAGTAGGATGTGAGAAAGGCAACAAGGCAGACACACTGAGATCAGTGAGGAAAGGAGGGAGGAGATGGGCTGGAGGAGAGGTTGGTGGAGCACCATTTTGCATTCGACGGCTGTACCCTGCAGATATTTAATCTGTGAACCATTTTTATTCCTTCTAGATTAATGGATTTACAAGACTACCAATACTTTCCATCAAAGTCAATGTAAGTTGTTTTTTTTTTAAAAGCCTTAAAAAAAAAGGGGGGCAACCAAAAAAGCCAACAACTTGCTGTATTTTGTAAAACTGCTTTCAGTCCAATATTAAAAATGTTACTTGAGAAGTAGCTGTTGGCAGTACAAAACACAATGTAGAAGAAATGAAGATCAATCAATCCTCTACATTTTACATCCACCCATACACTTAGGACTTAATTCCAAGCCCATTTTTCCACTGACTCGGTGGATCAAGTGCTACAGTTTTTAGTTTATGATTTTCTGACTTTTTAAACTTGCCTTTAAATATAAATGTTATAACTTCATTTTTTCAGTGAGGAAGGTAAGTACAGAGTTTAAATGACCTGCCTGTGGGAGATCATTGTATTATCAATTTTATGGCAATGTCAACACAGGCACAGGCTGCAGTGATGATAAGGTCCCAATTAGCCAGGGTGTGTATCAAAGCACACTAAAGTAGCATTTATAATTTGAATGATTTATGGTCTAAATTCAGGGAGAAGGCCCAATAAGTCCAGCTAGACCTGGGAAGACCAGGGTCTTCTATTTTAAAAGAAATACTGGACCTTTAAATGTCTCTCCAATATTGAAAGAAAGAGCAGTATTTCTAGATGTATTTTATAAAATATATCCTCAGAAAAATACTGTTTAAAGGGAAAAGAACCCCACACATGTTTCAACATTATTTTTGTATTACTTAAAATAAATTCAGTACCTGAAATTATTTGGAAACACTGTATTGAAATGTTAGTTTCTTTAATTGTTGAAATAGAACCTTTCTATTTTATTGAAAGGTGTTACCTCATTTTTTTCCAAGAAATACAATAACAGAAATTGATTTTTACCTGCAAAATATTTCTGCTTCAGTGAACACCACATTTTCTAATTGCAAAAACTGTTAGCTCAATCTGCTCTTTGAACTAGCTTATTGGATCAGTGTGTCCTGTTACACACAGGTGAATGCAGCCACCTTGCACATCATCCACCATATAAAATCTTCAGAAATCCTGGTTTTCCTCTCAGATTTCTTAGTAGAGCCTGAGTCCCCTTAAATGTTATTCATATCAATAAATCATCAACTAGACTCTACCTATATGATCTGGAACTCTTATGGTATACTCTTGCTAATTCCCAGCACTCCAAATTTGCTGGGGTTGGTTTAAAATCATTAAATTTTTGAAGCAATGACGAATTTTAGCTCTTCTTATCTGTCTTTCAGTATTTAAGACTTAATAGTACATTCCAAGCTCTTGTCCACATCCAGCATGTGGATTCATGCAGGTTCAGCACAAGGAAATGAAAGCACAGATTTTCAGGTTATCACAGGACTCCAGTGGCTAGGATTGTCAGGACTCCAAAAACAGAGCCAAGTGCCTGGGCTCCCACAGAGAGTATGGGAGGGACTAGTCCCTGATGGAGAGAAATTCACAGGAGACGATGAATGATGACCTGTGCTTACTGGTGGGAAACAGCAAGATAAGATGGGGTTCAAACCCAACCCCTC
Source organism: Eurypyga helias (assembly GCF_000690775.1). Taxonomy (NCBI): domain Eukaryota; kingdom Metazoa; phylum Chordata; class Aves; order Eurypygiformes; family Eurypygidae; genus Eurypyga; species Eurypyga helias. Next base: position 2,188 of record NW_010231474.1, on the reverse strand, counting down.
CAAGGAGGCTAGGCTGCCGACCTGATGACGCAGTGAGACATCTCCCCTCACTCAGGATCTGCAGAAGCAACCTCCCCAGAAGCCAGGGACATAAAATAGCCCCATAAAATAGCTCCCATGCTTCCATGCCATATGTCCCAGCCTCATGGAAGTACTTCACATCCTACCCAACTTGTAAAACCAGCAAGTTCCCTGGAAAAGAAATGCACATATTTTCAAGGCAGCTACCCAGAATCAGCAGATACTTGAAAAACAGTAGCATCAATCTCTTTTTGCCTCTGTTCCCCATTCCCAGAATGGAGATGATAATCTCAGCTGTTTGCACATAATACTGGGTAAAATATGTTCATCAGCGTTTGTGATCCATGAGTACAGAACACTAAAAGCCCCACAGGTTCCCAAAGAAAAAAAGGCAATAATTCTGCATCTAGTCTGGTGGTTATATAATATGCATTAAATAACAGCTTGAGCTGCACATCAAGTGAGCAGGATGAAAGAGACTAATGAAAAAGAGCTCATTTGCGGAAAAAAGACAGGATACTGTGGTAAGAGGAATATATGATCATCTAATTTACAAATATATAATTACCCCTACATTTAACAGGCTGAACTTCAAGCTTACAAGTAACCTCATTCCTAGTATTTCTTAACCTTTCCTTGCTTAACTTTGCAGTCTTTTGTCAAATGGGTTTCAGTTCCCTTCCAAAAGTAAACCAGCCATAAACCCCAGGATGGGGAATGTGCTTTTGTCCCACAAAGGGCCACTCTGACTAACACAAGTGAGAGCCAGGTCTAGCTGTCTGGGGCATCAGCTTGGGCTCCTTCCACTTGGGGAGACAGAGCAGCAGCTGGCAAAGCACAAGGCATTTGAATGGCAGGGGTGGGCTATGAAACACCCATCACCAGACTTGATCTCTTTCAGCCACTGTTTTTTCTTGGCTTCTGCCCCCAGAACCATGGGTTCAGAAGCACAGAGTCACTGTAATTTATGAAGCCAATTCCTAAAACAAATTCAGATAAGGGAAAACAAGGTATTTTCCCTCATCTCATTGTCAGCACTGAGTATCTTTTACTGAACTTTTCGAACAAGAAGTACAAAATTCAGTCCAAGCTATAACAATTTGGCCAAGTTATAAGCAAATTAAACAGTGTGTTAGATGGATATTTCCGTGGCCTGCAATGTCAGAAGGATGTTGTTGAAGTGCTATGGATCTATTAATTAGGAAAGGGAGGCATGAGAATGTTTTTAGAAATTTCTATTAATTTTTAGACACACACACACACAAAAAGCATCTTCTGCAAACAGTGTTCCTTCTGTGGGTGATGGTCAGGGCATGGAGGCCCAAGAAGTGTTCTTCACAACCCAGCTGGTGAGGGGAAAGGAAGCGAGGAGGAAGAGGAGCCAATTGTGTGTCAACTGGTTGAGGAGCTGGTGTCAGCGACAAGGTTTTTGTTTCTATGACCATGGGAACTTGTTTAAGAATCAACATCTGCTTGGGAGAGATGGGATTCACCTCACTAGGTGGGACAAAGGCATCTTTGCCAGCACGATGGCTGCTGACCTGGTAAGAAGAGCTTTAAACTCGGAATGATGTGTGAGGGAGAGCCCCCGAAGCCCTGTGAAAGAGTGACTCATCTGCTGGAAAAGTGTAAAGAAAAGGGAACACAAAATCAACAAATCAAGCTTAAGCTAAACTCAAGCATTTGCATGTAAGCAAGGAAGTGCTAACAAGGCAACATTATGGAATTAAAAACCAGGCGCTTTACGGGGAAATAAGCATGCCAGGGTGCCTCTCTGAAGTGTCTGTGCACCAGTGCTCACAGCGTGGGGAATAAACATGGTGAGTTAGAGATGTGTGTGCAGTTGCAGGGCTACAGTCTCACAGGGATGTGTTGAGATGGCTGCCATGGCTGAGGTGTTGCAATAGAGGCTCTTTAGGAAAGACAGGCTGAATAGCCCTGCAGTTGCCCATTCTGTGAGAGAGCAGCTGGAGCGCCTGAAGCTGTGCCAAGGGAGGGATGATGAGCCAACACAAGGATGCAAGCAACACAAGGATGAAAGAGCAGACCAGTATGGGTCACATTGTCATGAGTGTCTGCTATAAGCTACCTTACCAGGAAGAACAACCAGATGAAGCCCTGTATAGACAGACAGGAACAGCCTTACTGTCCTAGTTCCAGGCGCCAG
>NW_010231473.1:34336-34589 GCF_000690775.1 Eurypyga helias | reverse complement strand
CTGGCTGAACCCAGCACACCCAGGAATGAGTTGCATGGGTTACTATATCAGGAACCACCGGAGGAGAAGCCTTACAAGAAGCAGTGAAAGTGCAGCCAGACCTGAGCTGGCTTTGGTGCCAAAAAACTCCACATAACACATTACCTCTCCTGTTCCTAGTGACCACCATAACAGTTGGAGCCCAAAGTCATGGACTAAATCATAGAATCATAGAATGGTTTGGGTTGGGAGGGACGATAAAGAACATCCAGGT
>NW_010231473.1:0-34222 GCF_000690775.1 Eurypyga helias | reverse complement strand
CCAGTGCCTCACCACCCTCTCCATGAAGAACTTCTTCCTGATATCCAATCTAAACCTCCCTGCTTTCAGTTTAAGCCCGTTACCCCTTGTCCTGTCACTACAGGCCCTTAATGAACTCAATGGACGTCTGTGGACATTCTATGAACATTTTACAGGGGTGGTCCATAGACTAAGGGAATGATATCTGTGTGTGATATCAAAGGATGGGAAGGGAGATGGTGGTTCATGAGGATGTATTGGATAGTGTGGGACCTGAGCACAACACAAATGTGTGGGTAGGAATAAGGGTTGAAGAATGTGCTGTTTTGGCTGGCATAGAGTTAATTTTCTTCATAGTAGATAGTATGAAGCTATGTTTTAGATCTGTGCTAAAATAAGCATTGATAATAGAGAGATACCCTAATTCTTGTTACTGCTGAGCAGTGCTTACACAGACTCAAGGCATTTTCTACTCCTCACACCACCACACCAGCAAGGAGACTGGGGGTGCACAAGAAGTTGGGAGGGGACACAGGCAAGTCAGCTGACCCCAACAGACCAAAGAGCTGTTCCATACCATACAACACCATGCTCAGCATATAAAGCTAAGCCAATACGAAGGAAGAGAGGGACACTCAGAGTGACGGCATTTGTCTTCCCACATAACCATTACATGTGGTGGAGCCCTGCTTTCCTGGAGATGGCTGAACACCTGCCTACCAATGGGAAGTGGTGAATGAATTCCTTGTTTTGCTTTGCTTGTGTGTGTGGCTTTTGCTTCACCTGTTAAACTGGTTTTATCTCAACCCACAAGGTTTCTCTCTTTTATTCTCTGAGTCTCTCCCACATCCCACTGAGCAGGAGTGAGCAAGTGGCTGTGTGGTGCTTTGTTGCCGGCTGGGGTTAAACCATGACAGGAAAGAAGAACTTATCTTGTAGTACCTGTAACAGAAAAAGCACATCCAGGAGATGTAGGATCTATTTAAACCTTTCAAGTTAAAGGCTAAATAAAAATATGTCAGATCAAAGCTCAAGCTATCACCTTTTAGGAAGAGATTGCTGGCAAGAGTTTGAACAACCTGGCAGAAATTTCTCAGGTTAGATTCCAATGAAACACCTCAGACCAGAGTGCTACAGGTACACATAAATAAAAGAAACATCAGTGAAAAAAAGCAAAGACTAAAAAAAAAAAAAAGGCAGTAGGCAAAAAGGAGGAGTGTATTCAGTGCAATTTTCGGACTGGACCACTCCACCAGTCTCCATTCCACAAAAAGAGCTCCCTGCTGTCACAGCACCCCCAAAGACCTCGAACTGGATGATAAAACTACTCCCTGTACAGAGATGACAATGGGATCTAGACCAGATGTCTTCCCACTTTTCTGGTCTATCTGCTTCCACCACATTTTTTTCCTTAAAGATATTTCCCACCAGGACTTGGGGTGGGGCTGGGGTGGTGGGACACGGGGAAAGTCTTCAAAGCCCTACTTATTTTAAAACAAAGAATTTATCTTCTCACTTGATTTTTGTTGTTGTTGTGGACAGCAGTTTTGTTACACATCAGGACTGCCAGAGAACAGCCAGTGGGATATTCTGGATAAAACTGTTTCTGGTTACTCATTACGACAGGAAGAGCTGTCCCTTTGAGAATCTACAAAATCCAACATTACTTGCAGAAGCAGCTTTTTGTCATTCTGATAAATGATAACCATATATGGGACTCTCTACAGAAAACAAGAACTTGTCAGCCCTGGCAGTTGTCCAACTACAGCATTTGACACTGGCATCAGTGAGTATAAATATAGAATAGTGCATAATGGACATTGGCCTCTAACAGTACAAAGTCCTTGAGTTAAATTCAGTTATAGAAAAAGCAGGTTGTAGGGGAGATTGTGTCACTTCTGTAAGGTCACAAAAAATTATTCTTCCTTCTCTCTCTTTTCCCAAATGATAGGATCTTGCTTTTCCTTGTCTTGGAGATGTAGGTAAGGATGTAAGACTGGAGAAATACAGTGAAGAAAACACAAATGTCAAGATAGCAGCAGGGCTTATCAGTCTTAGGGATGGAAGGAAACCATAGCACATCAACTTTATAGAATTTTAAAAAGCAGCAGGTTCAAAATGAGTAAAAAGGCATGGGACAACCTCAGCAAACTCCACCAATACCTGAGACACAACTTTGCCATGTAAGGCATTCATCATATATCCCTGGACAACAGGCTACCTCTTATAATGGTGAAGTTTAAAGTTCAGGTCTATATAACTTGCATATCTGACTTTCATCTATGTTTTAGACACCAGAAGTGGCATTTATTTCATATGTAGATCTGCACAGCTTAGATGAGTACATCTGAGTTTATCAGGGGAGTCCAGAAAGTAACTTGTTTGTCCTGTGTTTGGTCAGATGAATAAATTCCACTGATGGTCTCGGTTAGATCAGCAGTGACCACAACAGGAAACAAGACATCTACTCAGTGGCGGACATCCCCACCTAAAATGAGGAAAAATTAGTGAATCGGTCCTCTTCAAGAGAGTTCCCCAGTTTTCTGAGTAGCAGTGACATGTCCTCTTGAGGGATTTTAGGCTTAATTTAGAAGTCCTAGAGAAACAACTTGTTAGGACTAGTAGGAAACAGTGCAGAAACTGATTGATGGGGATCTATAATCACAGTGTACTTGATTTGTTTTGCAACACAGAACAAATCCTCAAGTTAAGTCTTGAGAAGTAAACCTCATCTGGCATTTGAAGGGAATACAGCCAGTTTGTCTTCGCTGAAATGAATCCTCAATATGCAACAACTAATTAAAGGCTCCAAAAGTCTCTAAATACTTGGACAAATATTGATGTATCAGCCTGAGATTGTCACTTGACAAAAAGACGTATGAAGAGGACCTTTCAGATACAGAAGCCAAAGAAATTACTTCTAATAAAAGAAGAATGGAATCTCTCACTGTAACATGTCCACAGTTGTAAGATATCTGGGAACAATATTTCCCAAAGTCTTTTTCATTAAATGAACAATAAAACAAAGGATCAAATACATGTTGTTGTTAGAGTCAAACAATTTATTCCTTTTAGACCAATCTGGCCTAAAATACTGAAAACATGGTCAGGTGGATGCTAAGGGTCTGATTCCTTACACTATGATATAAGATTTACATGCTCAGAAATATTTTTTCTATCCATTTTCCTAATTCACAGTGCCACTGGCCACAAAGATTTAGATACCAATCATTTTTCAAATTACAACTAAAGTCTAACTACGGTATCAGTTTTTATTATTTTCCTACGTGCCTGATGCTAAACCTACCCAAAGGTTATAAACATAAGTCAGCAAGCAAAGGTACATAATTAAGATGTATACAAAATACCCCATGCAGCAAGTAAATATTTTCTTTTTAATTATATTATTACCTGGGTTTATGTTACTAAATTGCTGCACAATTTCATATATAATTGATTTTCCAAGAAAAATATTACCAAAGTGATTCTGTAGTTCCAAACAGCATGAGCTTAATAATATACAAACAATTTTTATCTCACAACCTATAGTGCTGCATGGGATTTCTATGCTGGAAAAAAATATTCCTTCATATTAACAGTAATTTTGAATGTAACATAAAAACTCAATGACTTTTTTCTCTGTATTTGTTAAGAACAACACTAACAGTGCCTCCTGTGAGGTTATATTTTGTAGGTGCTTTTGCAGATTATGAAAATAGTTGTGAGGAAATATTTGGATAAAGGAAGACAAAGCTCCAGGTAGCAATAGGTTTCATACTGGGTTGATAAATGCAATTAGGGATCAGAAGGATGAACAATTACTTCAGGGGAGTTTTGATACCAGAATGCAATATCAGATGATTAGAAAACTGGAAAAATATCATCTTTTTCCTATTGCAGAAGCACCCAGCAGCCTCAGCACAAGTGAGAAAATCATTGTGCTAGGGCAAGGGATATTGCATGCCCTGAAGTGTTCACAGGCTCGGTAATCAAATACAAGAAAGGAATACCTGCCTGATCTTGAGAAACTATAAAGCTACATTACCCCAGCACAATGCAAGGTGTACTGTGAAGAGTTAAAATAAAGGAGATCCAAGGAAGAACCTTCTTGGTCCAGAGATGGGTGGAAAACATTCCCCCTGCCCCATGCAGAAGAGCAGAGCAACCCAGAATCCACCACTATAGCTCTGATGAAGAGGTAGAAGCATGTCACAGGCACTTTTAATGAAGGAACTACGAATTTACCAATGTCAATATCTTGCCAAACCAATTAGAGCAGTATCACAGAGTTTGTATTACTGATTGCCAAAATTTCTCGTGTAATTGATTCCCAGAGAACAATACTGCCAGCAGCATTCCACGGCTGCTATCGGATGCTGAGAACCTCAGTGCACTACCAACTGCACTCAGCTCCCATTGACTACAGAGGACGGGCAGCCTCCCCCAGCCTGAAAAGCATGGGATGGGTCATTGCAGTCCTTCAGAGGTGAAGCTTTTGTGGAAGAAAAATTAAATTGAACTTGGTAACTTAACCTCTGATTTGCTCTCTTAGAACTTGGAGGAAAAAGCAATGGGATAATAAAACATGTGCTGATTAGCTGAGCAATTCTAACTCAGTTATTGTTTCCATTATGTGGCTAATAGCTTCTTCTGAACAGACTTGATTTTTGTATCTGTTTGCATTAGAGTCGATTTGTGGTATGAGATTGGTATTATTTATTGAATGCTACACCTAGCTGCAAAGTTAAGAGTATGACAAGCCTCCATGAATTTAATTACACTACTGTGAGACACAGGCTTGTATAGATGCTATAAATTAAATATGACTGGTGTGGTGGATGGTCAGATGGTTACCAGCTCCACAAAGTTGCTTTAGTAATTTCAAAAGCTTTAGACTGTTGTTTTGACCTGAACTGACTAGACTTTTGAGACTTGCTTATTTTGTAGAGGTAAACATTCCAAATCGAGTCAACTTTACGTAAATATGTAAGGCTAACCTGAGCCTGAGTATGTTCAAACCTGGAGTCAAGTTAGGATTCGGTATCACTGAACAATGTGACTGTACGCTGGTGATTCCTTAATACATTGGAAGCTGCAAATTTTTTTCATTACTAAAAATAATTAGTGTCCTGAAAGGCAGAATAAATTTGATAGCAATAAACAATTGCACTCTTTTTCTATTTTGTCTAAACCCTTCTGCTCTAAGCGCTACAGACAGTTTCTCTCTTTTCTTCTTCCAGTATGTAATTGAAAGCTCTGCCCAATGTCCTTTTCTACTTTTTGATTTTTCCCCTGGCTGCTAATAGCATACACCATTTTATACAGCCTCAGTCTATTAACCAAGGGCCTGACCTTGTGGGATGCTGAACACCTGCTGAAATACACTCAGTGCCCGTAATTCTCATTGATTTCATTAGGAGGAGAGAGAACTTGTTCTCTCCCAGGTCATTTGGGCTGATGAACAAAACCTCACCGGTAAAGACAGAGCTCCTGGTAGACCCTTGCGCTTCCAGAAAGCCAGACCAACATCAGAGGTAGCTGCTTCCTGATCACCCAGCCTGGAACTGATGCCAGACAATTATAATTGTCAAGAAATATAAATTAGGAGCACAGCTACTATTAATTTCTTAGGCAGTGGAGCAAACTGTTAATATGTGACTCACTGGGTCTCACCAGTAATCCACCTAAGCCGGTATCATGCCTCTGACTTGCACAGAAGGCGAGACACTACCACGGGAGAGCCCACAAGCCAGGCTGCTCTCTACAATCTCTTCTTCTTGTAGCCCCAGCACCCACAGCTGTTGCTGTAGGCTTGTCGGAAGGTACGTTCCTGCCCCTGATACTGCCGCCTAGATCCAGCATTGCAGGGTTTTGTGAATAGCAGCAGCTCTGTCTTTACCTTATCCAGCTCCCTGGTGAATCTAGAAACAGTCATATCCCTCCTCATCCTCCTCCTCTCCAGCTGAAGTGTCCCACATCTAACCCCACAGCATCAGACAGCTGCCCTCCACTATGGATTCTTCTACTCGCCCTTCTCTGCATCTCCTCTAGCTCTCCTACATCCTTCTTGACATAGGGCCAGCACTGCTCACAGTGCTCAAAACCGAGGCACACTGGAAGTATAATAGCAATATGGTGCCTTCTGCCTTGTTCCGAGTGATGGAGGAGTTGGGCTGTAGAGCTTTGTGTTTATACACCGATGACCACGGGAGCTGTCACACCTACAGCAGCCACGTGCATCCAAGCCAGTCACCCCAACCCCCTTTTAGGGAGAAGCCCCTTTCAGGCACAAGTCATCTGATTTATTTTTTCATCTGTCTTAAGGTGAAATAAACAGCATCTTCTAGGTGCCTGGTCCTGCCCACTGCCTATACAGTGGGATTTTGGGGATTTTGAGAGAAGCCATCTAAGGTGGGGAGTCCTGAAGCATCATGCAGTGAATTAGAACTTTGACTCAGGAAGAGGTTAGGGGAGAAAGGGAGATGTCCTCAGCATAGGTTCATCCAGGCTGCCAGATTTCTGGGCTAGGCTTCATTAAAAGGGAGTTTCTTTGGGGGTGGGGTGAAAAAGAGAGTATTTGAAACATTATGTTTGCGCAGTGATGTGAATGAGAATATAAACTAGTGATAAAGGAATATTGAAATATGCTGTAGTGAAGACTGGGACTAAGAAAGAACAATGAAAGGGTGATAGACAGATAAATACCACTTTATTTTGCTTTGCCCTTTCCTGGAGAGTATGTTTTTCACTTCAGGAATATGACTAGTTTATAATGAAGTGTGGGAAGTGACAGCTAGAGAGAAGAAAAGATTGAGTACTAACTGCTATCCCACCAATTATTTTGTGCCCCAGTCACTACTGCAAGACTGAGTCATTCTGCTTTAGTTTACATGCATAAATTTGGCACAACTCAAGAAAAACATTTTGAGGCTTCAGATCAAAAAAAAAAGGAAAAAAGGGTGAGTATATGAAGAGATAAAATACCACCACTGCACTCCAGTCCAGCATAGTTTTGAGTATCCTCAAAGCTTGCACAGTGCATTAACCTCCAGCAAGACATTTTCTATGTGATTTATCAGGCATCTTGTTTTGGGTTTAGTGAACTTTCCTGTGAAGGAGCAACTTTGAAACACAGAGCTAGTCACAACCTCTAACTATGGAGACACAACCATCTCTCCATAATATTTACTTACTGGCTTATTTATTTGCAATTCTCAGGGTAGTAGACTAAGAATAAGCTCCCACTAAGTCACTGAAAGTGATAATATCCTTTCACTGACATCACTAAAACATATAATCATGAACCATAAAAGTTTAAAAACCTGGAAACTGCAAAGATCAAAGGTGAAAGCTAAGAAGTGTATATTAGAAATAACAGATGGCCCCAGAAGGAAAACGAATGAACTCATTCCTAAAGCTCTGCTGCCATTCGTAAGCCATTTACACTGGGAGTTTGTAGTTTATGACTTAACCAGGCCCTTCTAGGGAAATAAAATCTCATATTTACTATGGAGCCACCATTTGTATCAAATTCTTTACATAGTTTTTATCAACTTTTAAATATAACAAATATTTGCAAGTCCATTTTTTGAATTTTAGGATGGATTTACCAGCAATCATTTGCTCTCATGTTGTTTGTTAGGTACAAACCTGCAAAACAGCATTCACTTCATAATATGATCCCACATGTGCTGATCTTCAATCACAAATGCAGTCCTGACTCTCCTCATAGGCTCCGCTGTACAGTGCTCCCGCTTATCAGGTCCAGCCAAGCTTGCTGCATCCTTCCCAGGAGACATGAATTGAGCAATGAAGAATGGAGAACAGTGTGCCTTATGCCAACTGCTACCCCTTATGCTCTTTCCTCTTCTCGTTTGTAACTGAGTAAGTAAAAGCAAAGGTCAACATAATCAGTACAGCTGTCCACACGCACTGTTTACTTTGCTGTTCCTTTGGTTTTATATTTATTTTTTGCCCTAACTCAAGAGAGAGCTAGTTTGGAACATTACATCACTTGAGAGCTGAGATATAAAGAGCTATATGAAAATTTGTATTACTATCAAAGCCTCTAGTACTCACAGTGTATGTTTTCTATTTTTTTTTCTGTTCCTTATATTCTCTTACAGACTACTTAGCTAGAGCTGTGGACCTCCTCATCTCTTTCGCCTCCTCACCGGAAAGATTCCAGCCTACAAGGGAGCAGGAACAAGCAGCACAAATAATCATCAATGAAAAAATCAGACCTGAATTATTTAGGCTGCTGAAGCATATTAGCTTGGTCCTACCAGTCCTGGGCCTTTGCTAAGAAGGACGTTTCCTAACTTCCACTCCTGAGACGATCAGTGTATGCAAAGTGTTTAATACCTTGCAGGTGCATACAGTGCCTCCCAGGTACAGTGTGACTGTGGCATTTAGAAAAGCTTCTAAAAAGTCATTCTAACTGGAGCATCACGCACTTTGTGGTTTCTTAGGCCAAGCCCATGGTACACATGTGAGACTCCTTGCCACCTCCTTTCCCTACCTCTATCAGGAGGTCCTGCATGCCCTCCTCCCAAACACCTTTATTCAAATGCATTTCTGAAAATTCCTATCATCACTGGTTTTTCCTGTCTTTTTGAACAGGAAATAAGAATTTCCGTGAGTCAGCTCTTCAAACTGTTTTGGGAGGATAAGCAAAGCTGACATGGACAGTATAATTATTTTGGAAGTGAGTGATTGCTATCAACCTGTCCTTCGGTCTATAAACAATTAGAGAAGTGAGTGAAGCTGCTGAATCTGCTAATCATATGCCAGGTATTCACATTTTCTCTTCTCTTGTTTCCTCTTTCTTTTTTCAGGCAGTTGTTACCTGAAATCAATAGGGTTTTTCCACCAGTAATTAAGAATATTCCCTGAAATGCCCTGAACTGATGTGCAGAAGTTTGTTGCTACAGAGAAAGGAGAGAAATACCAAGCTGAGTAAAGAAGCTTATTTTGTTCAGACAAGAAGCAAAGTGTACTTTTTCCTCCCCTAAACAAAGCCTTTTTAAGAGCAGGATAGAAGATGCTTAAATCAATAACCATTAAGAAGCACAAAGCTGCTAAAAGAACACATCTTTGGAGAAAGAAATTATCAGGCTTGATTTAGAAATTACTGGGTGAAATTCTATTTATGCAGGAGGGGTCCAGATTAGATGATCCTAATAGGTCTTTTTGGCATTGCAGTCTGGGAAACCACAAAACACAAAAACAAATAAAATTAATATTGCTCATCCCTGTCACAGCTTTTACAGAGCGCTTCCCCCGTGACACAAAACTTCACTCATTTGCTTTTTGCATTGAATTTATTTTTGTTCAACATACAGTTCATTAGATGAAGGTTTCATATTGTCAAAATCATGTTTCGGATGACTTAAATTCCAAGTCCTCCTCTTCTTTCTGAAGGGAAATAGAGAAGAGACTAAACACAACAGCCACACCATTGTCAAAGAGGACATAGCATCGACACAGTGTTGCCAAAGAGGACGTAGGGGCAGGAAGGGTACGTAAGGCTCCAGGGGTGGGGGATGCCCAATAGATGTTAGAGTAACCACTAGAGCCTGGAGGCTGCCTCACAGGAAAATAAGAGCCACATCTGACTGAGAGCATCCAAGGAATAGGAGGGAATAACCTGATCACCTAGGGGACACCTAGAGGAGTTTTGCCATTCCCTGGGGTGAGCTTTTGGCAATCAAAATCTGAATAACTGCTTTAATTGCCACAAGAAAACTGTTACAAATAATGAACTGGATCCTGCTTAAGGCAAAACTAACTTCTATTTAGTCACAGAAATATACAGTCTCAAATAACTGTAAATCTCACTCTCCATCCACTAACAACTAGATCTCGAGGAAAATCCTATTTCTCTGCAAAAGATGGAGGGACCATCCCCTGCAATTCCCCAGTCAGGTAGCATTCCCCTTCCTGCTTGACTGGTGTGGTCTGGAGCTGCTCCAAGGAAAATGGCTGTGACACCCTCTCGCTTGGCCTGTAGAAGGTAACAAAGAGGTAACAGTGGTCAAACTCTGTTCATCCCTTCCCCTGTTCCCACCCTGGTGGGCTACTGCGCACTTGCCCCTAGAGCGAAGCAAATACTAGCACACTGCCTCAGCCCTCAGAGGGTTCACAAACATGCCGTGCTGCTACTGGAACAGCTCAGGGGATTCATGTTTTCCAGGAAACTCCGTGCTGTGCATTTGTTTAGCTGACCAAGCTATACGGTTTGGCTTCCCCAGGTGCCTCTACATCTTAGGGTTAAGAGCAGAATGACCCAAGCCTCGCATTTTGTCTTAAATTCCATAAAGGATATCTAAATACATGTAATCCCTCTGTAACGTGATGACACAGGAGATATCACTGTGCTCGGGGTGTAAGAATGTATTGCTTCTCTTCACTGGTAATATGTCAAAGCCTTTAGAATTAGAAATACCCCTTTTTGTTTCCCCCACCATTTTTCCTTATTTTAGGCAACAAATTCTTGCAAGTCAAAAATCATGTATTAGCCATTTGGAAAGGAAGAGTACACGGTTCTGGACCATAGTGTTTTCACACCATAAATTGCATTCCACAGCAAAATGAAGCTGAGATTTCCTCACAAATAAGAGCACTGTGATATGAATGTATTCATCAGAGACGGGGGCTGGTTCAAAAACTTGAAAGCATAATTTTTAGTGTAAAATCGACTATTGGAATTTCATTAAGCTTAAAATTAACACAATTTAGTTCCAAACAGTATTAATCATAATTAGTAGAGTTCAGCTTCTGATTACTCTGGGAGTATGTATTCATCACACATTTGCAGTCTAAACAGAAACTTATCATACTCACCACAGTTTGTTGCCAATTGACAAAGATATTACTGAAACAAAATCAAAATTAAGTTGCAGCTTACAGTGATAAAAACAATACTATAGTCAATATTTCACTCATGGTTGAAAAACCTGACTGATTACATAAAGGTTTCTTATCAGATTAGAAAGTAAAGGCATCAAGCGACAAACAGCACCTAATCCCTCTGTGGAGTAACTTCAATAAACTTCACTGTAGTTCTACCACTGCCAGGATTAGCCCTCCAACTTTGAATTAAAGTATGAACCTTGCTCTGACAACACGATTGTAATTTTTTCATTATTTTAATCCTTGATGAGAGAAAGAAATTGTGCAGACTCCAGGAGCAGAAAAATAATTGTTACATTTATGATTCTCCAATTACGGCTTATGGGGACTGCTTCTCAGCCACTTCTTCACTCCCATGAAGGTTTATAACAAGGCTTTTGAACAGAACAACTGTTTTCAATAGCACCAGCAACATAATGACATACCTTCACAAAGGAGGTATTTTAATTTTGCTTTGATTCATGTCTCAACTTATGGAGAATCAGCCTTCTATTTGTTCAGATTGCTTAATCCTCACTTATGTTCTTGGTTTAAGTGGATACAAAGAAAAAACCCTCCTAAGATTGGTCTTTTCTATTTCCACTCCTCCCTCTGGTATTGTTTGAAAGAGGACATAATAAACGAATAAAGTCTTAAAGAGAGAAGAAAAGCAAATCCTCTTGTATATTCCACTCAGCTAAAGCTACTCTCACAGGGGTCCAGGCTGATCAAAAACATCTTCTTCTCATCTCTATATGGGCTGACAGTGGACCCTGAACCCAGCCACAAGTTATCATATGGCAGCTGACCACTTGGTCAGGCCAGCATGAAGAGACGGCTAAAGGTTTCAAGGTTTATTTGCTTTACAGTTGATGTTCACTGCTTGGGAAAAGCAGAAAAATTAGCAGTTCACAAGTTTTCTCAAGAAATGTTGCTGGCCCTCTCCTTGATTTCATAGACTATCGTGCGGGAAGCTTCCGTAACCAAGCTTAGGTCAGATAAAAACAGGTATCAAAATGTAGAGCTGGCCAAGATGACATAATTGATTCATAAATCACAAGAGTAGATGATATGATAAGATATCATAGGATATGATATGATATATTATATATGATGATATTATATATGATGATATGATATGATATGATATGATATGATATGATATGATATGATATGATATGATATGATATGATATGATATAATATATGATAGCCTGACCTTTCCTTTACCCAAAGAACTTTAATGACGGACTCCTGCATCGAATCTATAATGTCTCAGTGAGCTGTAGTCCATCTCTGAGAAAATATCCACTACTGATTTGAATACATCAGGTAATTGCAAAGCTATCATGTTCCAAATTATATTATTTTGTGGATTAATCATCCTCAATACTAAAAACACACATCTTACTTGTCCATCTTTTCTGACTACTGGATCCCATTATGGCTTTTTTACTGCAGTAAAGACCCATCTCCACAAATATCTTCCTTAAGTAAGTGTAAATCATAATCAGTTCACCACTTAATCTCCTCTTGAATCAAAATACATCAAGCTTCTTACATCTCTAAACTTACGGTGTATTTGTAGACTTGAAACTATCTTTGTTAAATCTTGGTGAAAGATACGTGACAAGGGCAGTAACATTTCTCTCATTTTCAGCATCCTTCTTGAAGATACTCTGCCTTGATTTATTATTATTCCAGTAAATATCTCCCCAGCACTGAACAATGTGGAACACTGGCTTTCCGTTCATGCATGATATTCCTTCCTCACACACCTGAACATTGTGTTTGTCCTCTCTCCTTAGCATTGCCTAGCAAGTTCCACGTTCAGTGGCTAAGTATATCAAGAACCCTAGCCTTTTTCAGTCACGCAGCATTTTAGGATGTAACACACGATTTTTCTGACTATAATTGGCCCAATTTTTCTAACTTTACTTACAGAAAGTTGTGCAAAGCTACATGAATTAAGTCAATGAAATTCTGCTATCTGAAGAGGCACAAATAAAAGAGCCAGATCCTAAGCAGCATCAATGAACAGAGTTCCCCTTGCCAACCCATGGCGTGACACCAGCTGACACCAATGCAGGATTTGGCCTCATGCATTCAGCATAAGCACAGCAAAGTATTTCACACCCATTCCTACAGCCATTTCTCCCTCGCTCCTTCACATCGTTTTCTACCAGATAGGACAGGAAGAGGGCAAGAGTTCAACAGTTTCCCCCAACCACATCTGGAAACCAGGTAGGTGACCTGCTTGTCACCACCTAAGAGACCTGACCTGCCAAATTGAAGGCTCAGCCAAGGGCTGGGAAAGCAGGATACTGCACAGAGTTGATGCTCTTTAGTGGAGTAGAACTGAAATGCTTCTGCCTAATGCTTTATCCCACTGTAGCAGAAAAATATACTAAGAAAAATCAGCTAACTTATGGCATACTTATCTTTATGCAGCCCAGTGCAACACCACAGGCTTTTCTTTCTTTGCCCTGATGGCTACTTTAAGTTCTGACAAAAACACATTTTTGTAACATGCCCCTTTCTAACCTGATAAGCTCTCAGCTCTAGAAATCCTTCTGGTTAATAAGGGTCATCGGCAGGGACTAAGGAGGGACAAAGAGGGATTTTAATGTGAAATCAGAGACACCGGTCAGAAGCAAGACACTTGAGAAGTCTGCCAATGTTCGTGCCATAGAAAATAAAGGACGTACATTTAAAAATTATAGCTCTATTAAAGCACGGAGATATTGCACTAAGGGTGTTAAAATAACCAATTAAACATGCAGTTTTACTCCTGCAAAAATACAGAGCATTTCTGTGGAAAAAAAAAAAATACCACTGACAAGAATTCACCATGACTGCTAGAAATCAAAATAAATAAATAGCTTTAATTGGAAAAGGAGTACTTCAGACCACAGCACACCATTTTGTGGTCAAAGCGAATCTGTTAGCCAGTCTTTTCATAAGCTCACATTGTACTGGATTCAATTTAGCTTTTCTGTGAACATGGACATAACCTGTTCATAATTTAACACTAGGAATGCTGTTCATAAAACGTCAACAAATAAAACAAAAGCAGTGCTTTGTTTTTGCAACTAGATGGCAAATTAATGGAGAAGATTGCTATCACCACACAAAGTCTGAAAATGCTAAACAGTCACGAGATCCAGAACTCAAGATTCCAAGCAGCTTTACCATATTGCGTAGTACATATGACACGTTTTTCTTCTGCAATGGTTTTTATGTTAGGTGTGTGCTCCCAGTCCTGCTCAGCAACATTTCACTTTATGAAATTCTTCACTGCATTTCACTACAATGCTTTCTCTATATCCATTTTTTTCTATAGTCAGGAGCAATGCATATGTGACATGTTCTGAACACATGATCAAGGGACACGAATGCCTGATCAAACCAAGGCTTTCACACAAGCCATTGTAGGAATTGCATGTCAGTGGGGGAAAACAAAATTAATCTGTTTTTTTCAATGAAGAACTAGCGATAGCTCCTAATTGCATCGGGGTGGAAGAGCCCTTGGCATCAGTTGATCTACTTCAGCATTGTTACACGTTTTTCTTGCTGATTATTCCAAGCTCTTCCCCAAGTGAAGGTGATGGAGGTGACAGAGCATCAGCCTGTGCACGTGTAAACAGCCAGCTGCCAGAGTCACTCACTGCCCTCCTAAATCTCACTGTCTGAGCGGGCTCCTAAGGCTAACCCAGGCCACAGTGCTGGCAATCTGCTCTGCACAAATGTGCTATGTTAGCAAGAGCAGCGTGGCCATGTTAGGCTAACCCAGCTAAAGAAGGATAAGTGGAAGACTCCTCTTCCCATGTGTCCACTGAGGCTGGCTGGGCTGCGGACAGCGTCAGGCACCTTCCCTTCCACAGGATCCTGGAGGCTGTCCCAATGGGCAGCATCTCAGCTTCACCGGGATGGCCAAACTGCTCTCTCCTGACCGCCCAGGGGGCCCCAGCCCTTCCAGAGCCAGCCCAGGAAGCCCAGCTCCTGGCTAGTCCCCTTCCGTGGGTTGGGATAGCCTCCCAGGACTCCCGTACGCAGTGCCAGCATTCAGCATGCAGCCGGCCCAGGCAACGTCTTAACCTGAAGTTCCTCCGGAAGTATTTCCTTGGTCCTTCCACCCCACTCTTCTCCAGCTAGAAGAGGCTTACAGGCCCGGGGAGATCTCAGCTGCCAGCACATTTCTGGCTGCTTTTGCCATGCCCCCACCACGCTGCGTGATTGCCGACCCCTTTTGAACAGCTCTGGAGGCCAGTGCTGGTGTGGCCGGAGGAAGGCAGTCTGAGGAACACCAGGATCCTCTATGGGATAATTCCCCTATTTGTCAAGCTCTCATTACCTTCCTTCCATAAATCTTTCCAGTTTCCTTTCCACACATATGTGGCTCCCTGCCTCAGCCATTAAACTTCCATGGAAGGTAAAACTTCAAGTTTACTTATATTCTGCCACTTGGAGGGAAGCAAAGATTTGATTACTAAATAGAGCCCCATAATCCGTAACCATGTAATTGTGTGTTATGCCAGTGACTCCTGTTAACAACTGAACTCGGGCAGCGGCGCCGGGCTGTCACGGAGACAGGGGCTGCTGCTGCTGGGAATATGGGAGGAAAAAAGGACAGCCAGGAGGGGAAGGGGAGGGGGGAGAGGAGAACAGCACTGAGAAATATGTGAGTCCTGGAAAAGCAGTAACAGAGAGCTTCTGGGAAAGTGGGGGGTGAAGACAGACTGGTGAAGGAGACTTTTCTGGCAACTCCGTGATGGGAATCCTGGCAGAGCCTGCTGGAGTAGATGACTAATGTCAAGGCGCCCAGGGAGACCACAATAGGGACACACAAGGACTGGAGCATTGGTTTGGTAGGTTGTTGCCCTGCAAAAGCCTCACCTATACTAGGAGAGAATCTGGGAAGTTGGAAAAAAGTCACTCAGTGCCTTTAGTGCCCATCTCTAGCAGATGTGGAAGAGCTTCAGACAGCCAGCAGTGCAGGGGCACGTGGCAGGAGAAAGGCAGATAAACCCATTACTGGGGAACTAGAGCAGAGGCAGAAAGAAGCTCCAGAGCTGCTGCCCCTTGGAGAGCCCACGCAAGGTTGTGATGGGTTCATCTGTACCAGGACGGAGGTGCTGTGGGAAGGTGGAGGGGCCAGATGTGAAGACCAAGCAGGAAAGGCAGGATTTGCCTGCAGTGTTATGAGCCTTGCCAAGATATTTGGGCTGAGCCTTGTTACAGGGTTGAAGATTTTGTGTTCCTGTAAGGTGATAAGCTCACCCAAGCAGCAGTGAAAGCACTGGAATATGTCTGCTCTCATTTCCTTCATACTACATGTCCCTTCCCATTAGACAGGAGAGGATCCCATTTCCAGCTTAGGATGCATGAGTGAGAACAAGGACAGAAAGATAAGAGAATTGTGCAAAGCCTCATCCCTCTGGTTTTTATTACCCTTGTCATCTATCAAGAAACTGACTACTTCTCTTGCTTGTGCTTTTTTCTTTTTTTCCTCCAGCATATTTGTAAATGTTATTTACTTATTGTCACTAGCTCCTTTGGGCTGTCTACTTTAATTTTAAATCACAAATTGTGACCGGCAGCATTTTGTTGCTGCTGCCTTCTTTATTAATTTGTATCTTACTGCTCCAGCAACAATAAACAGTCTTCAGCCCTCCCATACTTTGTGCTCCATTTTGGACCAAGATCTCTCAGAAATATTTATACTCTGCCAACCCCAGCAGAGCTGGGAAGGAACTGTGGACGTTTATATAGCATACCCATACTTCTGATTCACATCCTGGTCCCTTTTTCTCTTTGCATCACTGAGCATCCCCATCAGCCCATTACTAGAAGATACTTACATTTTGCTAGCATTTGGAGTCTCCATAGTTCAGTATGTTGTACACAACTAAAAATAGTGCTTCACCCTTAAAGTATTTTAGACACAAATTGTTTTCTGAGTCTTAGGCAGCTCAGAAACGCTTGAGACAATTTTACATACAGAATTTCTGCCATCAGAGATCATTTTCTCTTTTCAAACTTGATCTTCTTTAAATACCCATGTCCCTCCATAAATAAAATCTGCAGAAACAATCCTTAGTCCAGTCTTTGTGCAATAATGCTAATAAAAGCAATAAAAAGTATTTTTCCTGTCATGACAAACTTGTTTGTGTGCCCAGAGTAGGTATTTAACTACATTACAGGACACTTAATCATGTTTCTTACTAGGGATGATGCAGAAGCTATAGCCTATGAAAGGAAGTTCTCCAGACACATTTGGCTATGGGGATCCCCAGAAGGCACATGGTATGGCAGCAGTTCTGTGTTTCTATTCTTTTTCACTAGCATGAATTGAAACTACTGCATCTAAAGTACAATATATTACATTAAAATGTAAAACAGATATAACTGAGGGGAATAAAAGGAAGGAAGAAATGCCAGAAATCTCTGATATTAACCAGGATGAATTAACTTGTTTTCAAATGTGTTTAATTCCTCAAGGATTGATTTGTCATGTTTTAAAACACCACTCATTTTCTTAAAGGTGTCAGTTGGGGTACAGGAGCTGTGAGATAAAAATAAAGTTGCATAAATCTATGTCTGTGGCTCAAATCAACAACCGCTAAGGAAGAAGCTGCCTGTCATTGTGTCTGCTTTGTATGCCATCACTGTTGATCCCTGAGTGCAAGGATTCATGGCATTATCACAGCTTCCTTCTCTAGACCTAAATGCTGCTTCAGTACCATTTGTTTTTTTATTATTATATAGTAGGAAAATTGAGTGGCTCACGCTGCCTACACACACTGGCTCATGCATTTGTGTGCAGCGGTCAGAGCCAAGGGTGTCTAAACAATACACAGAGCGATGCTTTGAAAATTCACATACAAATGAGATCCTCCTCTCATTTCTAAATTACTGTTCCTCCTACTCACAAATGCATATGTGGCATCCACACTAGGAAACAAGCTTTTTTTGCTATACCAGGTCGGATTGCTTGAGTGAGGAATTTTTTTTTTTTTTTCTCCATCACATCATCAGTTTAAAAAGAAATATATCCCTCTCTGCAGGATTTGTTGCTCTAGAAATATATAGTGAAAACATCATAAAAAGGCTATTAATGACTATTGTTTAATTCTTAGGGACTTTAGAGTAATGTCTGTAAAACACTATTACATTTTTATTGAACTTGTTTGGATTTTTTAATAGATTTTAGGGCTAGAAGGGAGTACTGAATCATTTAATCTGACCTCCTGTCTTGCTCATAAAATAGCATCCAGTTAGTCCTGTCTTGAGCCCATTTGAGTAACAAACATCTTTCAGTTTCAGCTCATTCATTCTAAGGGATCCCAGGGTAGAATTGATTTTCAAAAAATATGGATGGAAGACACATTTGAATTGGAAAGAAAGGAATCCTGGTTTTTCTCTCCTCAAAAAAATACCAAACAAACAAAAAAACCCAAACAAACAAACAAACAAAAAGATAAATAAAACCCCTGTAAAGTACTGCAAAACAGGGAAATATTGATTACTGAGACTCCTCTTAATAATAAATAAAACTATAGTCATTTCTTGTCCCCTAAGCCTAAGCAACCTGTCCCATGGCCTGAACTAATTTTAGTGACCTAATTAAGTCACTAATTTTGAAACTTCCAGGTCTCAACAGCTCTTCTAAGTTTGAGGTATCTACTCTGGTATTAAACAAATTGCATCCCAGAAGTGTCTAGTTTTCTTCATTAATTAACGAAGGAAGGTGATTAGCTCAGCTGCAGTCAACTGCATTTGGGCAGATGAGTCTCATTCCCAGTGACAAAAATTAGAAGATGATTATATAGCATTTCTCTGCGCCACATAAAGCTCATAGGATCTTCAATATAGCAAGTATGAGATCCTGGGGTAAGACACAAACGTAACCTGTTAAAGGATCAGGCAGGTATTGCCTAGAAGAGAAAGTTATCATGAGAAATAGGCTAAAATAGTTGCTTATTTCAGTGTTAGAAGCACCTATCAAATACTAATGCGAAAATTTCTTGTCCATCAACAGACTTCTTAAAAACAGAGTTCTGCAAAAACAAATTCCCTCTCAAGGCTTTGTCAGCATCTACGTGCAGCCACGAAATGGTGGGGTGAGACGACATGGACTTAAACACCAACAATCCAGGGGCCACACACAGCGCTGCCTAGCCTTCGTTATCCCCCAACTTTGCTCAAATCACGGCTGCGCTTGAAAGATGGCTGAGCCCACCGACAGCACCCCCAGACTGGCGGTGAGCCACACGTCACTGCAGCGTATAAAAGATGCCATGTGGCCACAATTTTGCTACGGTTAAGGAAAAAGCTGGGGAGAAGGGGAGGGCTAATATACTGGGATCACCACATCAGCCAGAAGTAGCTCATATTTGAAAAATATGGACTGGACAACCTGGAACTCGAAAGACACAGAGGTTATTTGGAGGCTCTAAAGCACAATTCAAAAAGTCTGTAGTCACTATCCAATACCCTTTCTTTGACTCTGCATGCCCACAGTATTTAATTTAGGTTGGGATTTCTCATTCGCACCAAGCTCCCAAGGAGCCGTTATCCATCGATAATGCTTTCTTTTATCTCTGATTGGTTAAAAGACTCCATCCTAAGCAAGTCCATCTTAGTTATATATGCCATCATTAACTCCCATCTGGATTGTAACAGTTCATTTTATTTGAACATGAAGGAATCAGACCTTCAGAGACACCTAGTAGCTGATTACAGTGAACAAATCATATTACTTTCTCCACTGACTCCGCAAAATATTGAATTAAGCTTAAGATTGCAGTGTTTATATTCAAAGTACTCCCTGGACCTCGGAAAGTTCTGTCACAATAAAGCCTTACAGGGTAAGAAGAAAAGTTATTTGCCTAAGAAAGAACTGCCTTGTGATCTAGTCTGCAGCTCCTCAGTCCCACAGAGCATCCCACTGCCTCCTCCAAGGTGTATTTTAGGCCTATGTTATAATTTAAAGATTCTGCAAAAAAGAAAGCTCATGAGCACTCACCCCTCTGCCCCAGGGGTGAACTGGGAGGACAAACCCTGAGTGACAAATGTTACTTGTGGCAGTAAATACTTTATGATTTTGATAGAAGTAAAACTGCTACTACAGTGGACACAGTCTAGACATTGCCATCTGACAAAAATTGTCACGTTCAGATGGAATTACAGAAATTACAGTAATTTTTCTGCCTTTGCTACGTATTAGTCAGCTATTTTTTCCTGACTTTTATTGCAGTTGCAGCTATGGGATGGACCAGAGAAAGAATATGCAGAGTAATCCCTTCTTCCCATAATGAAATAAAAAGGCAATACATACTGTGACTCACTTGCTTCTATCAGAAGCCATCATTCTTCAAGCAGACACACGAAGGGCGGATTTTGGCCAGTTTACCTCTGCTCAGGAAGGACTCACTTCTCCCCTTTCTCCACCAGACCACTCCTGAGGTTTATTACTAACTGAAAGATTATATCTGTAATAATATTATTTTTCTACAAGGTAGTGCCCGCTAGGAATAACAGATTAAAGAGTGTGCTAGCTTAGACAATTGCTAACACACACCGCATGAATTCTTTCCTGCCAGCTTCAAGGATTCTGCCTGAGTGTTTACAGAGCCTATTTCACAAAAGCACTTACTTGCTTTGCAAGCCTTTTGCATGTAGGAACCTGGGGCTGGGTCTGGGTGGGGAGGTAAGAGAGAAAAAAATATTTTCCTCACACAGAAGGATGAATAAAGGCTTGAAAACTTTACTGTCAGTAAGGGACTGGTATGAGTCGCCAATAGTGACTTGGGAGATGCTAGGGATTTGCAAGGTCCTTTCCCCAAAAACAGACTGTATGCTCTCCTCCTGTATTTTGGTGACCTTTAGGAGAGTGTTACCTCCAAAGGCTGGATTTCGCACTGGTGAGTGACAAGGGTCAAGGTAGAGCTCCCTGAGTGACTCTCTGATGTGGAGGATGGTGAGAGGGGGACCTGACACCCCTCAGAGCACAGCAACCATAAACAGCCCTTCCCAAGGAGCCATGGCAGGGGAATGGCAAACGCTGCTCCTGAAACCAAATACATCAATGTCAGTGTCGTCCTTGCAAGCTCAGATGCATAGCTTTCAGCTGGCATATTTATTATTAATTATTATTAAATTTATTTATTTAAGTGTGCTTTGCATAGATAGACACATTGTCAGTCACCAAGGACTTAATATCTAAATTAGTTAGGACAAACAAACACAAGATGAAACAACACTGTAGCAAAGAGCGTGTGAGGGGATTACTAATGAAGAGAGAAAGCGGGAAGTAATTGTCTGAAGTGGTAGGTTATTTAAGTGAGCCTTTAAAGAAGAACCCATGGATTTCAAAACCAGTGAGTATGATCATTACGATAGTCTAGGCCAACAATTTTATACGATGCAAAGAGCTGGCTGTAATGTCAAAATGGACACTCACTGAACTATTTCAACCTAGGTCTTGAACCCACCTCAGGGGTGGGATTCAATGCCGTCTTACTTTCCCTGATTGTTTTGCTTCCTGATGAATGAAAAAAAAAAAAAAAAAAAAAAAAAAAAAGAGGGCAAAGAGGTTTTCCTGATACAGGAGAAGAAAAGAAGAAAGGATGCAGACAGTGAAGTACAGCTAGGAGAAGGGAGAAGGCAAGGGAACAAACAGAGCAAGAAGGGGATGGTGCAAATGGGCCATTCAGAGGGAAGTGGAGTGTGCACACTCAGGTGAGAAACCTGCAGGGTGTTCCTAGGATTTATAGCCTCACAGGATTTTAGCGAGCTTACTGTTAAAAGGGCTGGAGGTAGAAAGCCAGTTGGAGAATTAATAATATATGTTTAGAGTAGCTGAAAAGGATAATAACTGTATCAGCAAAGCATCACTAGATAAAGAGAGGAAGAATGAGTAGGGCATGAAGGCCAAATGAGATCTAAAATGTCTTTGGCTCTTTAATAAAGGCAGGCTTTTATCTGAGGTCTTTTTCATTTCTTTTGTCCAGATAGAACAGACCAACAATTTATATCATTTATTAGATAAACCAGAATCCATTCTTCAGTGGGTGACTAGAATATATGTTTGAATTCCTCTAAAAAATGATAAAGCAGTAGAAGAGGAAAGTACAGAGACTCCCAAGCTTTGAGGGTCAGCTACTTCACCCTGGAGCATCATGCAGACATACCTGGCAAAAACAACTGACAAAGAAATTACAGGACAGTAAGAGACTTGCCAAAGGTCATTTTCTCACCTTTACTACCTCTTCAGTGCATTCTTAAAAGATTTCTTACAGTCTTGATCCTGCAGTTCCCTTTGGTGGTCACCTCTAATTGGCAACCCTTAATTTTCTTTCAGTAATACCAAAGATGCGTTTTAGTCGAGGTTCTCTAAAGTCCAAAATCACTCATAAAACACTGGGGTTTCTGGTTGCTTTACATCAGAGCCTGCAGATGTTTCAGAGTGCATGTGAGATAAGTCTGTCCTGTGAAGAGGTGACTCCAGCTTACCAGTTTTCTGAGGCTTCAGAGAAGGAGCATTTAGGAACAGAAACCAAAGCTGCAAACCACAGGGCAAATATTTTCACTGTCTGCTACTCTTCTTTGTGTGATATTCCTCTGCTTTCAGAAGTATGATTCTTAAAATTGTCTTGTATGGCTTCAATCCAATCTCTGAAGTGCGTTTTTATAACAAAGAAATACTGTTACCAGGATCCAGTGTCATGGGAAACAAGATTCCCAGTTTATAGGGCATATGCACACCTCGCTTTTCTGCTTGTAGCTATGTAGCTCACTTTTCCCCCTGCAAAGATGACTTGTGACACCAACAGCAAATTCTGACATGGAAAAATGATGTCAGAGAAGCTTTTAATCTCTTTTCACCTGTTTTTTATGAACTCTTAAATCCCAGAAACGAGAACCATACCCTTGTTACTAAATATCCCTACCAGCAATCCTATCTATGTATTATTGGCAAACCACTTCACTGTGATTCCTTCAAGCGTATTTCTCCCATCCTGAGGTCTCAAGGGCCTTTCTAAGACACATGCTTATTCTTCTTTGTTAGATCTCATTCTAACACATTGGAGACATTGCTCCCAGATCCAGAACACCTTCCCAGGGTTTTGCATATATTTTTCTCTCACATAGAATGAATATTCTTAATTATCCCCATCAAGAAAAAAGAAAATGGAGATCTAAAAGAACCCACAGAAAGTGTTATTTTAAGCATGCACATTTGCAGGAAAGCCACAGGATTCAGAGGACTTATTTTTAATGGGGGAAAATAGTAGGAAGAAAGAAGCCTTTATCAACAATAATAGATGGAGACTGTGCAAAAGCAGAGCCAAAAGCTGAAGAGCTGAAGTTGCTGTTATTAGGTCATTTTCTAGGTAGGGTATACAGGCATTTAATAGACCATAGCTTTACGCTTTAAGAAGATATAATCCTGGAGAAATTCTCTGCTTGGGATCTGATGCCTAAAGAAAGGGCTCCCATTTGTAGAGTGTGCAAAGTGTCTGAGTAGAAGCGTCTTCTGATTCCATTTTCGTGTTACCTCCAGCATAGTAATATGACCATAATACTGACAATAGACCCCAGTGATCTGCTTTGCAAGCATTACTTGCCAGGGGTCTAGTGGCCCTTCGGCTCTTCTCTAAGCCCCATTTCTCACCTCAATGTTGGGAAGTCACATATTCCTGAAAAGAAGTATGTCTTCTGTCCCATTTTTACCTCAGCAGGACCAGCTCTGACCCAGAGACCATGAAGGGCAGGCTGTGGACCTTGCAAGCAAGGCCTGCTAGACTGCTTGCAGACTCCAGGCATTCGCTCTGCCTCAGTAAAGATCCCATGGTGCCACATGGATGCATCCCCTTAATTCGGGACCTGCCTGGAGATTTTACCACTTGCCTGAAGCATAATCTAGTCCCTGGCCTGCTGTGAAGCACAAGAACCTGATCTAGAATCCTGTTTGAAAGGAAGGCTTGAAAGATAATAGCCACACTCAGCTCTCAAATATATTTCTTTGACTCACGAAGAATATACAGAAACCTTATAGATAACTAAATAACTTACATTTGAACACACTATTAGGTGTCACTAAATATGGCACAGATCACAGTTTTCTAATATCATATTTTCTTTAACAACATTAAAATGTGAGCCTCCAAATGCATTTAAAAGCTTAATTTCATATAACTGAACCTCATTTTGATGTCTCCCTCAGCTTTTAACTATAAATTGTGCATGACACTTCGTACCTTGTACAACCAACATCTGTCAAGTAACTGCTTTTTCAAGGGATCTATGGTGTATCCATGTACGTTAGGTGAATAGAAACAGACCACACACAGAAAAATGATGGATATGAAGGCTAGATCAGAAAAACAGGAGTTCATGTTTCTGTCCGAGTGCACGCTTAGCTTGGAGAGCTGGCATGACTCAGGGAGTCCTGGTGGCTACATAGATACTAGTGAATAAAGTGGACCATAGCTTGTCCTCTGGTCTTGAGATCAGTAATTACTGCAGAGCACATAACAATACAGCTTAAATCTCTTTGTCATAAAGCACAGGCTACAGTCAAACCCCGATAATCTCTGTCTAGGGGAGCACTTGGTGTCGTGGGTCAAAAGCCTTGCCAAGGACCATGCTGATGATGTAACAGCACGCATAACCTCAGACTAGTGCTCAGGCCTCTATCGTAGCCTTATGCCAGTTTCTAAAATAAGCTATAAACTGTGATAGTGTAGTAGTATGGAAATTATGCAAGTTCTCAAAAGCGATGGTGGGTGTGGAAACACATGGAGCTGTTCACAACAGATCTTACAGACCTCCGCAAGCAACTGGGAGAAACCCATGTACTGCCACTGAGGTTGATTTAAGCAATTAATTATGGTTTGTTTCTGTGCTTGATAGGGGTTAGATCTGTTTTCAAGGGGAAAACTGCATTCTCCTGAATAAGTAATGTTTTTAATTTATTTTCATTTCTGTAATGAATTGTAGGTGCCTCTTCACTTACATGTAACTAAAGGGGGGAAAAAAGAGATTAATTTCTGAATAAACTTACAGGACGCTATTGTTTTAGTTTGAAAAACAAGGGAGTCTGACATAGACTGATTAGGTTTTAAAAATTCAATAAAAGGTGAAAAAGTCCAAACATCAGTAATGGAGTTTTTCCGAAAATCGTAACTTCCAATAAAATCTATTTTTAATGAGACAAAAAGTTAGGAAAAGACATTACATCAAAAAAGAGTCTTAAGACCATTCTGCCAGGAAATTTTATTCTAACACCAAAACTGTCTTCTTCCCAGACAAAAATCTGTCTTTAAAACATCTGCAGAAGGGTTACAGAAATAAATCAACTACAGGCAAGATCTCTATAGTCAGTACCACAGTACCACCTTGTGGGGAAACAGAAGTGGCCTCAGTATTGACTTCTTCCACTGCAGTTTCAGGAAATACCCATCATATAAACACAAAATACTAAGACAAATGAAACAGACTCAGGCACCAGCAATGTATGCACTGCATGATTTCGCCCAGTGTCAAATTACTTTTTATGAAGAAGCAGTGTTCCAGTCAAAATCTTTCAGAAGTCTAATGTAAAAACTTCGTGGAAGAAAAACATCTCCTTTTACATTTGCTTGCATTCCTTTCTTGACTTCCAATTGCTGTAAATTTCTTTCTCTAATAACACTGAATCAAGAGAACAATTGCAGCAGGCATGTCAAATTCCACCCCCACAAAATGCTTCATAAAGTTAAAGGCTATGACATAAACAAACTAATGCCGGGATCTTTGAGATGACTTTTTATATTGCTTTTCTGTAACTGATGTAGACATTAGAGACAGTAATATTCCTGAGTACATTTGAAGAAATAAGATTATCAAATTCTCAGATGCCTGAAGGGAACTATCACCTGCTTTTCTTCATTTCTTTCACATTGTGAAAGAAATTTGTATGATTAAGTAATTGCTGACTGTCAGAAGAAACAGTCACCCAGTCATCACAGTTTAGGAGCTGTACTAAATGTAATTTTTGCACTTCTGAATATAACTTCTTAGAGGCATGTCTGAATTTAATGCCCCTAATGAAGCAGAGCAACTAGTTCTTTCTTTCCTAAGTGGTTTGAGTGCTGGCCAAAGCAACCGGCAGGCTTCCCTCTGCACGTTACCAATGGGCGGCACTCTTAACATCAGCTCTTCCTGACATTTCATTTTGGGGTATTCTTTGCTGAACAGTTGGGTCTAATTGGGATTATCTGTGTCAAAGCATGTATAAGAGTCTTTAATATAATGTTGTCAGGGGAGCAATTGGAGGGAAGTATTCTATCAGAGGATTTTTTGTTTGGTTTGTTGTTATTTTTTTCCAATATAAAAATAAAGTTTAAACCTGGTTGCATTCTCACTGTGGAAAACCTCCCATTAGTATGGAAGCAGAGCAGGATCAAACCCACAAGAAACAAAGCAAAATTGCATTCAGGTTTACACTTCACACAAAACCGGGTTGTGAATTGAGATGTCTATGTTCTACTGAGAGACCGACACTGGGATTCTTCTCACCTCACTTTAAGTAACAGGAAATGAGGCGATTGGTCCAATTGACCATGCATACCTATCTAGTGTCATCTCAGGCTCCCCAGGACATACTTCCTGGACCTTCAGCTCATGACCTACATGTTTGCCAGCCCCATACAGAGGTCTCGGAAATCTTTAGGGGCCTCCAAAGTCACTAGATGGCTATGGGTGGGAAGATGAATCAAGCTCTAGGCATCTAACTGAAGTTTGTCATACTGGCTTCATCTACAGTCGGTAGAGGAAGCAACATCTCCAAACAGTAATTCATCATGTCCTAACATATACGTCTGCGACAGATGGGAAGAAATACCCTCTGAAGATGCCTATCTCTTCTTACTGACCAAAGAAGGGACTAGGAAAGCAGATGTCTAACTTTCAGGTGAACACATTCTGCTGAGATTAATCCAAAACCTAACGTACAACAGATTATAGAGTTTTCCCTATTTTTGGACCCATAAAGTACACTCCAGGTTGCACATTGCACATACAATTTGGACAATGTGATCTGAACCATAATGTGTACATTGTGCCACAAGCCTCAGAGGAAGGATACTAAACAGTCAGCTCGGGTCCCATCATGAGCGGTGGCAGCGAGTGTGGCCTTAATCAGTAGCAGCAACTGCAGCTTGATTGCCAGGTAGTGTTCATACACAGGAGCAGTGCTTCTGGACCCACATGCTCTTCTAGGATCCCATGCTCTTTGGACCCACTTTCCCTGCTCTCTTCCCAGTGCAGGCAGCACCTCTCTTCTTCAAATACGCATTTCAATTCGCAGAAAGACTTCAAAAACCATGCCCGCCTGTGTGCCTCCCTCCCCCTCTGCCCTCCACAAACCAAAGTCATGGCCTCCCCCAGATTCCCCTGGCTCAATCCCTACATCCCAAGCCTCCGACAGCGTGGATCTGCCACACATCTCAGGAGTAGATATCATACTACGAAATGCAGAGCGAAGGCTGCTGCCACCAGCTGGCATGCTCTACCTTGGAGTGCCTGCTGTGCCGCTGTATATGCCCCACAGTCTGGGAGGTCAAGAGACTTTCTCAGACTAAAAATATGCAAGTCTCGAAGTTACCGTTTCAGGCTGGCTGTGAATCTAGACATCAGCTATGTTTACATTTTTCCCCACAATCATTAGACCTATATATTTAATTTTTTTACAAAAGTTCATATTCCTTCCTCTTCATAAGTAGGAACCAACTGACACAGATTTACATTTCCAAGATGGCATAGGCATCCATGTCTCATCAGAGTGCATGTGAATTAGATAGAAGGAAAACTTTTTACATTGAGGGTGGTGAGGCACTGGAACGGTTTGCCCAGAGAGGTGGTAGATTCTCCATCCCTGAAAACATTCAAGGCCAGGCTGGATGAGTCTTTGAGCAACCTGGTCTAGTGGAAGGTGTCCCTGCCCATGGCAGGGGGGTTGGAACTAGATGGTCTTTAAGGTCCCTTCCAACTCAAACTGTCCTATGATGATTCTATGATGACTCCATTAATTAGGCAATGAAATGGCTTTGAGAATTCGTTCTACCTAACCACAGAAGGAAGCGATGTGAGCAGTGGTGTCTCTTTGTATTTCTGTGTGAACTCAAACTACGTTCAAGAGGACAACACCTGCAGAGTGGCAGGTAGCCACAGCAGTGGCAAAGGGGCTTTGCAGTTGCACCTCCTCCAGCACATGACACAAGGCAGTACAAGCTTCTTGACCAATTAGCCACCCACCTGAAACATTGGCATGCTGTGTTATTTTCATCTTTTTAATTGCTCATCTTTCATATTCTGGTTTAGGACTTTTGCAAGAAAATCAAACCAAATTCTGTGCAGGACTGACCAACAGGAGATGGAAGAGAAACAAGTATCACTGTTACTAGCCCTTCTTATCTAATAGAATCATAGAACCATGGAATGGTTTGGATTGGAAGGGACCTTAAAGATCACCCAGTTTCAACCCCCCTGCCGTGGGCAGGGACACCTTCCACTAGACCAGGGGTAGTCCACCCACTTGTGTGTCTTGTGTAAAACATAAAAGGCTGTCATTCTAATATTACTTAAAAGTCATACCTGCAAGAATTCCCTCCTCATGCTCAGATTCATGACTGTGAAGGTCTAAAAGATGAAAAAGAGATTGGAGATTGATATTCCCTCTCCAAGAGATAAAAAATAAAAATTCCCCCTCGCTCCAAACTTTGCCTTGTACTTCAGAACAAGGACTTGCATACTTCTATCAATCTAATTTTTACATTTTAAGAACATACCAGTTCATTTCAATGTATAGTCAGCTAAAGAAAGACCATGATAAGAATTCATTATTTGCACTTTCAAGAGCACTGGTTTGGCCAACGTATGACTGGAAGGGACCTCCTTAGGCAATGAATACAGTACTGTCCTCTCACAGACAGTTAGGACAAGCATTTCACTGATCAGGCACCACCCAGCGAAGCGACTTCTGCCCTGATGGCAAGAAACCTTTTTCAGGTTTCTAATCTGCATGCATTAACAGGATTCTTGTGCCAAAAGAAGTTTCCTTTTCCTTGAACTTCACTCTTCCACCAGTACTGTTTACCTCCCCAGTACCTTTATCTTTCCAATCTCTTTAAAAAGAAGCAACATATATCCCCTCTGTCTTTGTTTTGCAGGAATAAACATGCCAAGTTGTTTTATTTTCCCTTCTGTGGTAAGCCCTTGCTTATCTTGACCATCTTTGTAGCTTTTCTCTGCAACTAGTTAGGTCTCAATTCATTTTTCTTGGAAAGCAGATAACCAACACTGTAGCCTTTCAGATGAGGTCTGCATAACCTTGTACAGCTTTATTGGATATATCACACAGGATATATAAGCTTGCACTTTTTTCTAGGTGCATTATCTACAAGACTCATAGTCCTCCTAAAACCGGTTAAAACATGCAAGTTGTATTCTTTTTCATCTCTTCCCAATATGTCTTTTATAGGATAACAGATGTTATGAGTTCTCAAATTAATTCATGAACTTGCACTCTAATATTTTAAATATTAGCTACTTTATTTCTCTTGTCCTTGGAGTCATCTCATTTTTTTCCATTTGATATTTTTATCCTTCTTTCCATTAACTATGCTGTCTAAACTTGTGTCACCAGAATCACTGTCACTCTGCTAATTCTCTTATCAACATTATTAAAGAAATCATTAACAAGGTTGCTCTCAAAATTGAATCTTAAAAAAATCTATTAGTAACTTCATTCCAATACTTCCCATTTTAATAATCCCCATTGTCTTCTGACTACTCCCCTACTCTCCTTACCCACTTTCAGTACTTTTAATGACTCTTATCATGTCCACCTTAATTAATAATTTCCCACAAGGCAATATATCAAATACAATCAAGACAGAATAGTTCTATCCATTCCCTCTGCCTAAAAATATCACAGAATTTATCAAAAATGATCTTTCGTTAATCTGAGATAATCTACCTTTGATTAAAAGATGTGTCATTTCATTCCATTTACCTCCATGTTCTTTGTTATTCTCTCCTTCATATTTTATGTTAAAGCATACTGAGAGCAGACCAACACATACTCAGATGCCTGGATCATTTTCTTCACCTTTCTAAAATACCTTTGCCACTTTATCTCATACCGTTTCTGCCTTTTATAACGCATCTTCTATCAGAAATTTCATGTACTGTGTCCTTCAGGCCTCTCCGTTGGCGATCAGACAATCGCCATTTGTCTTTCATTCTTCTCTGCATGATAAATTTGTTAGTACATTTTCCCACTAGCCAATCCCAGCTGCTGATAGCCGCAACAGGGGAAATGCATTAGTTGGGTTTCAGAACTGATCTAGATGATCTCCCACCTTTATTTTGCCCTCAATGAACAGTAGCTGCATTACACCTCCTCCCTAGCATTCTTGGTGGTTTAGGCTGCTGGAAAACTTTGAGAGATCTAAACCACCTCAGATTAGGAGGCAAAATAAGGTTCAGAAACAATTGTGACCATGTGAGTTCCTGTAATGTTCATACAAGAGAACTCCTTTTTCCTTTTACCAAAGTTAATACAATTCCTTGCATCCAGCGATGTCTAGTATTTAGCAAAGCAGCTCGTGCATTTATTTTGCAAGGCTTTTCTTTTATTATTTTGTACGCATTTGTACGCAAATTATAAGGCACACCACAACTGAAGGAATTCATAGCTTTTTAGAAGACTTTACACAGTGTGGGGGAGAAAGAGAACAAAGTAATAAGAAAATACGAAGCGTGTTGGGGCTGTTATCGCAGTCTATTTGGCAGATGACACCCTTGCAAACTACTAATGCAAGACAGAATTGGTGAAATCATTGAGATTCATAGTGAAATCTGACATACAAAATGTTGCAACATGCTCTCGGGAAATCTTAACACACGAGACAAAGGAACTGCATGAGAAGAGTGGATTAGGCAATAAGTCTGCCATGCTGAGCAACAGAAACCTTTCAGTTTCATCATGGTGATTTCTCCTCATGAGATATTTTCACTGTACTTGCACTGGAATAAGAAGTGGGCTTCTCCAGGGTTCCCATCCTGGCTGAGACCTGAATCTGTACACCACATTTCAGAGTGTGCTCCATACTACTGGTCACCAGGGACCTGCTTTGGCCTCACACTTGCAAGGCAATGCACAAGACAGTTCATCCACCAGTTCTTGTCACTCAGCCAGCCAGCCTAATTGCTCTCCTTCCAACTCCTGCAGGTTTCCTACAAATAGCATGCATCCAGACACCTTCCAACACACAGGCGAGATGAGGCTGATGACTTGCCATCAGTTCTACAGGCTGGCATCAAGGTCTTTGATCACACAGGGTTCCCACAAACTGAAGTGACGTAACTTCACATTTACAAGACAATATTTAACAAGATAAAAATAGTATCAGTCTTATCAGAAACCTGAACTATTCCTGTGTTTAAAGCTAGAAGGGTACCTTCCTTGTTGCAGGTATGCCAGTTGTTGAGACCATCCAACACCTTCCATCACTGCTTTCTAGTTATCATTCTTCCATTGCTTTAACCAACTGAAAAAATTGCATATACTGAAAATACGACACAAATTTTAATCTTTTGAAAGAAGAAATCACTTAGCTTTTTTCTAAATTAAGTCAGAGAAAAATAATGCTGGTTTGATCTTCATTAAAAAAATCCTACAACTGTTATATGGAGTAATTTTAAGGGAGCTGGACAGAGGGTACCCAGCATAAGGTATCTGTGCCTTTGTCAGTACTCATAAAAATATGCCCAAATTCTAAGCTTTAAGAGTCTGTATACACCTGAAGAATTTTAGGTAAGATATGCAGATGTTAGGGCTAAGTCTCTGGTCTGTTAAGCTGGCCATGTAGACTTACTTTATACTTGGCATAAGACCTACTGCCCCACCTTCTGAGAAAATACAGCTCTTAAACCTGCCCTGTGGCAGGTTTGCAAACACCTCCACTGCAGTTATCCCAGGTTTGACCATTTGTGCGTGCTCTGACCGTGGTACCCTTCTTCCAGCAGTCTTCAAGTGGTCACCTTCCCAGCAGTGTAACCTCTTTCCAATGTTAGAGATGCAAATGAGACCCAGAACATGGGCTTCCCAGGTTCTAGGTTCTTCTTCTAAACACAAGAGCAGCTTTTCTCAGAGATAAACACAGCCTGTGGCAGATGCAGCTTTTCTTTTCCTTCACACTTCAAAAGTATTTGTTGAATAAATATTAAAAATATTCTATTTTGGGGGTGTAGAAGTTATACCCAGTCCCCAACACAGCTAATTAAGACTGCATCAGTCAGAAAACAAAAAGAAGTAACATCAAAATTACCACATCCTTAAAACCCCACCTGATCTTCAAAACAGTGACATTTTGATAATGATGAGGACTCTGCCTTCACAAAGAAAGAGCTCATTATCTCTCAGATACATATTTCTACATCAATTTCTGAAAGGAAATGAACCTCACAAGCAACTATAATTGGAATGCTCTCCTCTGTGCTCTTAATTCTCATCAACAAAAAAAAAGGTAACAGAAAAATCTCACTACTAAAATATAAAAGACTGCAGCTGTCATTTGCCTGCTATATATCCTCAAGAAAGGTCTGTGAAACATAACAAAAATCCAAATATTCAGTTTTCACTAGAGATTGCCAATGGCCAACTAAATTACCACCACCCACATGAACATCTTTCTAAAAAGCACTGATGTAGTTCACTCTCCTCAATACACGTGTCAAAAAAAAAAAGAGAAATCTTAAATTCAGAATTCTGCTTGACACCATGCTCAAGATTGTAACTAAGTATCAAGACCAGCAGTGATAAATTTTCAAAGATTCTTTTTATTTCATTCACTCCTGTTTCTTGGCTTCAGTTGACTATGTGTTGGCTGTCTTGAACCCCAGTGTTAAAAGTGTTTAGAGAACTGAATCAATTAATCCAGCACTATGCATTTATCCCAGTCTGGTTTTGATCTGATCTGCAGTTTCTCAATATCTCAGAAATACATATTCTTCATCTTCCAAAACCCAATATATTTTACACTCAGCAGCTGAGACTGTAGCAGATACTTACACAAAAGTGATATATTTTCCTTCAAGAAATCATCAGGTCCAGGTACAAATGTACTTGGTGATTCCATGTCACCGTATGGTCAAGATGTGTACTAACTGTGGCTTTCATGAAAATGAAACTCAAATGCACCTCTGGATATAGGTGGGTGCTAGATCCAAATCATCCAAAGACTACACATCTGGAGAGCAACATGGTCAATATGAACATCCAAACCCATACACAACCTCTGAGAAACCAGGGGCTCTGAATAATCCCACTGCTGGATGAACCAGATATTAGCCAGATTTTGTGGTACCCAGAACCTTCCCACATCTAACAGAAGCCTCTTTAGATCTTTCTAGACCAAATCATGTCAGAAAATCAAAAAGCAACAGGAACTCAAGGCAGTCAGGATACGAGTCTGGTCCCCACGCACACGCAGATCACTGCGGAGATGTAATCGCACCAATCCAACATGTCCTGGAAACTAGTTTCATCTTGCATGCAACACAGTCAACCAGTACACATACCCTGACTGCATGTCTGGGATTTCTGGGCTGCTAGATATCTGGACAAACTACTAAAGCTGACAGAAAAGAACAAGAGGGGAAGCAAAAAACCCAAAATGACAGCCTGTCACGAAGTATAGTACCTCTGACAGACGTACCTTTGCTTCAGCTTTTCTAACAGCAGCTGAGCCATCATGAGAGAAAGCCACTGCCCATATTCATCCTTGATCTCCTCTTTCCTAGTTAATTGCCCAAGCAGCTTTCTCAGGCTAGGTCTGTAAACCTTCTATTTCCCATTTATAAGACTTCATTGTGAGGTGTAGACTAGCATTTTAGCGGAGGAACATCTAGGAAATCTTGCTAGATCTACAAAAATTGCATACTATTAATAGTATTGTACAATAACATAACCTTTTATATATAGCCCTGAGGCTAAACATATTGAAATGAAGAACAGCTGTTTCAGCGAAACACAGCAGCTACACGTACTCATCCCAGCACTGACCACACGGTAGGTCAACCTGAAGCCTCAGTCTGTGAGATTTACCACCAAAACACTGACACATTACTCCAGCCAACAGTCAAAGCAGGCATTCGCTGCTGGAAGAGTGGGCTGAGGCTCCATGAGCTGGGGACTGGTGAGGGAGCAGTGAAAGTCCAAGTTCATTCCCGAGTCCTACTTCCTTACTGCTAAGTGTTTGCATCAGCAGCTTAATCATAGAATCACAGAATCGTTT
>NW_010231472.1:53156-53497 GCF_000690775.1 Eurypyga helias | reverse complement strand
CCAAACCAACCAACCAACCCACCAACCAGCAAAGCTGTTGTTCAGTTTCTGCTCTCTGTACCAGGTACCACCTGGATCCAACTATTTTAAAATCCACATAATTAATTAGCCATCGAGAGACACCTTGACAGGTTGGAGAGGTGGGCCACTGCCAACCTCATGGAGTTCAACAAGGCCAAGTGCAAGCTCCTGCCTTGGGTCAGAGTAATCCCAACTAAAAAGACATGCTGGGTGGAAAGTGGATTGAAAGCAGCCCTGAGTAGAAGGACTTGGAGTAACTGTGGACGAAAAGCTGGACAGGAGCCAGCTGTGTGCTCTGGCAGTCCAGAAAGCCACACGCA
>NW_010231472.1:33173-52654 GCF_000690775.1 Eurypyga helias | reverse complement strand
GTGGAAGGTGCCCCTGCCCATGGCAGGGGGGTTGGAACTAGATGATCTTTAAGGTCCCTTCCAACCCAAACCATTCTCTGATACCAAACTGAAGGATCAGCATTACAGCTCCACATATTAATGTTTCTGTCTGCAAAACATCTGTACTCCAGGAGTGACCTTTTGATGAGAGAGTTT
Organism: Eurypyga helias; assembly: GCF_000690775.1. NCBI lineage: Eukaryota > Metazoa > Chordata > Aves > Eurypygiformes > Eurypygidae > Eurypyga > Eurypyga helias. The sequence goes on along the minus strand of NW_010231472.1, from coordinate 52,477 downwards.
GCACAAGGAAGAGGGCTGCAATGAAAATAAATTAACCTATTTTACTTGATCCTTGTTAATTATTTCTGCTTGAAAATTAAAAAAAAAAATATCTCTGACTTAGCTAATGGAAAATCCAAACAACTTGGATAAAGAAGTCATGTGTATCCATCCAATTGCCCTAACCTTTGGCTTTTTGGCTAAGTACAAGGGGCATATCAGTTAAGTATCTGATGTCTTCTCTCTGGGAAACTCAGTGAGTTACTAATTTCAAACTATTATGATTTTGATGCATGGAAAAAACCAACAACTTGGCCTTCCGTAGACAGTACAGCTGGGTAAGTACAGAATTTCCCGTCACTGTTTAAGCCTGGGTAGGGTGGGAAAAAGAAAGAAGAAAAAGAAGAAACAAGTGAAATTTATAAAGAAGGAAGGAAAAAGGAACAGAAATCCTGCCAGGAACTCAGGAAAACTTTCTTTCCTGGTCTCATGAAGATCAAATAATCCAAATTAAACATGAATCCCCTGGCAAGTTGCTCACTGACTGTGCTCAAACAAGGGTACCTAAGGCAGTGAGAAGCCACTAAGCTGAGATACAGTTCTTCAGATATCATGCCTATACCCAATATGTGTTTATGATTATTTGTGACTCCCATGACTTGCTTCCTATGGCCAAGCAAGAGCAGATAATTTTTAAGAGAAGTCTGAAGTTATGAAATACATCATGCAGATGTACACAAGCCAGTAACTCCTCCACACACTCAAGTTTAGCAGGCATATCTTTCAGAACTAGCTTGCAGGAAGTGGCTCTGCAAACACAAAGGCTTTTTAAAACAATGAACAGGTACAGGGATGATTTTCATGTCAAGAAAATAATGTTAACTCTATTAGAAAACACTGCTTAATGCAGTGGTCCACAGACCTATGAAGTCAGAACAGACCACTGGGATGCCACCCAATACAAATCATGGTCCAGGGGACTTCATACAGTGATTCCTTCATTAAGCCCCTAACTTCTGACTGATCTCAAACCTGTCTTCCAGAATGAAAATCAACCTAAATTCAGAGTCATCAAGACTACATTGACATTGTCTTGCCTAACACAGACCTGGAGACAGGCCACTAGAGCATGACTCTGCAACCATATTGTTAACAGCCTGCTGATCAGCTGCCTCCAAATCCCACAGAGCTTCTTGTCATGCAGTAGGAATCTTTCCAGGAAAGAACTTGGCCAACCCACCTGTCAGGAGATATTTCTTCAGGTTTGACAGGATGGGCATTGGCAGATTCAAGCCAATATGGGTGTATCTGGAGAAATGCCCTATTCTGAACCCATCCTATTCATAGTGCAAGGATAAGTGCTTTTCTCACCACAGCGTAAAGCTGATCCAAACCTAGTGTTCAGTTTGGATGCAAGTTGAACTAAAGAATGACCCCAAACTTGCAACTATACTCAAAAGGCAGCCCAGCCATAGCCCACATGCAGAAAACACCACCATCACCCCTTTTATAATGCACTCTCCATCTGAAGCACTCCCATCAAAAGGAAAATGCATGAAATCCCTCCTCACTGAAGGCATAATTCTGCAGGTTAAGGAAATTATCAGTATAACACTGTTTCAGGGGAAGGGGTGCAATTATGCAGTGCAGCCCTATTAAAATCAGCCATATAAACTGAACACTGATATAAGTCATCAGAGTGTTTGGCCCACTTGCTCAAGCAAGTTTCTGCCTTGCACTTGATTCTGCAGCTGCCTTGCACCTCCCTCTCCTTCTTTATTGTCTTCATCTAAATCAAAAAATCAATCAAACCTCACTTCATCACTAATAAATAAATCACTTGGATCACTCAACTATAAAACAATGACCTTGTGGCTGCAAAGACAGAGTATGTGTGAGCATGTGGATGACAGCAAGTAAAGGAGAGAAAGAAGTATGTTTATGTATGTAGTTGCTACAGTTCACAGAAGGTCTTTTTTTTTTCTGGACACATCTGAGCTTTCCAGAAGGGTTACTAGTAGAAATTAGAATTTCTTGCTTGCCAATCACCCCCAAACAAATCAAAGCATTCCTGTCCTCTTTCCATGTTAATTTTCTCAGATTGTATGCTATATTCATACCTTTTTTCCTGAATACAAATGAGTATAAATGTCAGAGGTAGACTAGAAATGTTGGGGCACATACAGTACATTCTTGGTTTCTTCTGAAGATGGGAACATATCACCAATTAAAAACCAACCAACCAACCGAACACCAGAACAACAAAACAAAACACAACACCTCCCCCCCCAAAAAAACCCAAACCAACCAAACAAAAAAAACCACCAACAAAACCAAACACAAAACCAAACTACTCAACCTCCACCTACCTCTTCCAAACCAAAATAAGAAAATATCTCAAACTTTCCACAGAGCCTCATATTACTTCCCATTGAAGCAAGCGGGAAGCCTGAGAATCCCTCCTATTGTTTCCCTTGCTGGCACTACATTCCTACAGAGTTTCTGCATTTGTTCAGAGCTTGCCATTGTTGTAAAAAGCAAAGCATTACACGAGACAGAGAGCTTGACAGCTTTCCCACAATCCTCAGCATGTGGGAATAGCAAGTAACAAAGTGTTAACACCTGCCAACTGGTGGTTAGGTGTAAATGTCTCTGTTAACAACAAACATTGCTGCTAGCAGTCATCAGAGCAAAGCAGCAAATCTGTTCCCTTTTTCAATGTGGAAAACATCAAACAATAACAAAAAAGGCACCTAATTGCTTGATTAAGATGTATCAGTGTTGGAAACTGCTGATCTAGAACATTGAATCTCTGACATTTACTTCACTCGATTAAACAAAAATGTTTAAGTCTAGTTATTGTGCAGGCAGAAGACCAGAGCACTGTGTACCATCCGGGGAATTGTGGAAGCGAAACTTTTCACAAAGAAACAAAACCAGATCCACCTCCTTTCCACTGCCTCATAAAAGCATCAGCTGCTGAGACCCTTCGGCTATTATGAAGAAGAGAAGGAAGATCATTAAGGAAGGGTAAGGAGTCAGTAACTCCTTGATTCCCATCTTCCCATATGGAACTTCCAGGGAAACCTTGTGAAAAATTCCAGTTCCTGCTCTGAAAAATGCTGCTGGACAGGGAGGTCAGGCCTGTTGCTTTATGGAAAGATTAGTTGTGTACTTTTAAAAATCATGTTTTCAGCTGATGATTTCCTAGGCAGCTTTGTGAGCCAGGTGGCACTGATTTATCACTGATTTACATGTGACTAATATCTGAGTCCTGATGCTAAAAGCCTGATTACTCCAGATTTTTACTCAGTAGCCAGCTTGCTTGCTTTACTGCCCTTTCCTCATGACAAGAAGGTAAGGGAGAAGTGAGTCAACTCACTTGTCTCAAGTAAACTACAGACTGCCCACTCAGAAGAAGGTAAACTCCATTAATCTACAGTACCCACAAAAGCCCACTGCTGCCCAAATCTCCCTACTGCACACACAAAAACTCCAGTTCTGTTAGGGAGGGACATCAATCCTGGTTTCCACCAGCCTGCATTTCCTCAGTAATTGCTACCAGGAAAACAAATTATCTCATTCTTGAGGAGTGGGGGATATTTCACATTTATATCTTTCCTCTAAAGATACTATCTGAAATACTTCAGACATCCCTGATTGTACCTTATTAATCAGCTGGAGACCAAGACAACAGATAATTTGAACCTACATCAGTTCCTCAGTCTAGGTCACAGGGGAGGAGGGGGGCAAGTGGAAAGCATGGGTCACTTTTTTTGGTGCCGCTACCTATTTTCGCCAGCATTACTGATGCATGAAACAAGGGCTTTCAACAGTCAGCACACTGGAACAGAAGACACATGCTCTCCTTATTTCCTGAAGCATCAAGTATCTGAAATTTCTATGAGTAGTAGACATTAATAAATTGGCTTACAAAGACTGGCAGAGCATTGTTCCAAATCTAAGCAACATCACTCACCAAATTGCTATGGTGAAGGCTCAAAAAACATTTGATTAAAGTTTCATGAAAATGATTTTATGGGTAGAAAATGGACAAACAATTTTTTAGTTGGCCAAAAGTGGTTTTCTCCGCTACAAATGGGTGAATCAGGTAATAAATTTGCCTGCCAGCATGAATATTGACCTATTTACTGAACTAGATATTTCCAAACAGCAGTTAGAAAGTTTTTTGCCATAGGAGGTTTAGTATCACCTGCACCAGAATAGCATTTGAGGGAATTTTCTAAGTTTCTTGTGAATATTCAAGCCCCTCAGCAGCTGAATTTAGACTCAGTCACACGGTTTCTGTGACTCAGCCATTTGTTAGTCATCCTCTGCCCATTATATCTCAGGAAAGTTATAGATACCCATAATTAGAAAGGCAATCCCCCTCCTTCTGTCTCTTTTCTGCCTGCTCTCTATGTATCCTGTCCTCTCACTCCCTTACTTACCAGGGGTCACATGCTTTTTCATTCCCATTCCCTTCCCACCTAGATTTATTTCCTTACAGTCTCATCCATTGTACTCCCTTACAACAGTCTCTATATCTTACCTCACATGCATAGTGCTCCAGGTTAACTGATGTCCTCACACCCCTCTTCAACCACCCCTTTTCCGAACCCAGTAGCCCTGCGCTGGTCCTTATCTCTCTCTCTCGCAGAGGTTTTCATCAACAGCTGCCCTCTGGGCTCTCAAAGGCCATATTCAGTTCAGTGCCATTCTTGCACAGTCTGTGACCATAATGCAAGAGGACTTGGCTGCTTCTGTCTAAACCTATCCTGAAGTAGTTTCTCTTATTTGTCTGAGTTGTTGATCTGTAGAGCTGGCGCTTCTGTGCTTCCCTTAAATCAATATTGCTTTCCAATATGTTACTTCTACTCTTGCACTATTCCCTCCACGCATCATTCTACCAGCTCTCCCTCCTTTGCTGCATCAAACAGCTTTCTTGGTTTTGCCTTCCAGCCCACTGTCTTCTCTCCTTGTGGTTCAGACAATCAACTCCCACCATCCCTCTGCCAGTGATAACTGCACTGATCACAAGCAAGTCTTGTTTTCCCTATACTCTGCAACAGATTTCTCAGTTTCACAAAAATTTTTTCTTCATCTCCATTTCATAAAGAACAGAGATCTCTGAACTAGCAAAGCCAGAGGGACAACTGTCCTCATTCAGACTGAGACAGCAAAGCTCCTGTTCACTAGGGCAATTATCCAGGAGATGCTGGACTGAATTATCAATGTCTGATTTGGAATAGGCAAAGCGGAAGACTTGAGTGGAGCAGCACTTAAATTTCAGATTTATGCATCAGGTATGAGGAAGCAGGAGAAGACTGGGATGGACAGGTACACACATGAGCTTCTCACTCAGCATAATCTGAACACAAGCATGACAGCCTCTCACACAAAACATCCCTTTTAAAACTAATGAGTACTCTTACTCTAAGAAAAAACATTTTGGTGGAAAATTTCCAACCAGTACTAATCTCTCATCTCTTTCAATGCCATAAAACATCCCAAGGTGACATCTATAATGCCACTGCCCTCTTCCAAATTCTTCTGACTTACCTTTTTGTTGGTGATAGAAGACACTAGCTTTGATACTGGTTCCTTCTCCCACTCTTTCTCTCCAGGCACCACACCCCCACGTATTTTATCTGAGGATAACCCTGTCTTCTTCAGGACAGGACTGGAGAAGACAGGACATGACAGCTCCTTGCCCAGAAGCACCCCTATCCCTTGGTGGGATTGCTGGGCACTGCAAGTCTGCTGAAGCAGCAATGTGGGCAGAGCAGCACACACCCAAGCAGCAAGTCTAGCTTAGATCCTAGAGGTCTGAGCTTTATCCATTGTGGTTCTTTTTCAGACAACCAGGTCCAAGGCAGAGGAAGAGTATTTCTCTTTGTTCAGACACCTTGTAGTACCCTGCGACCACAATGCTAAAATACACAAGAGACAGAAGACCTAAATTTAAATGCAGAAAAACCAGCATGGTCTAGTGGTTAAAACACAGAGCACACAGGCTGTATTCCTCTGTCGTCTTTGACACAGCATTTCTGTAGTACCTTAGCAAGGGCACAAAGTAAACTGTCCAGTAGCAGTTCCCCCCTCTCACAGATGCAAAAAAAGCCTGTAAATGTGTTGCAACTAATTTGCATCAGTACCTCTGGAAGTCTCCCCCTCTCCCGTGCCCCAGTGCTCTTTCTGCAGCACATGGGTAAAGCTACCACACAGGGGCCAGCTCCATCCACCACTTTACCTGGTGCCGAGGATTCTGGAAAGCTCTGATTTGACATGGGTGGGGTTACATACCTTCTCTACTGACACATGTGCATTTCTATGTTTAGTTCTAACACTAACAGGTTAACGATATTTTCTTTTCTGATTATATTCAAATGATGACTGAAAGCTACGTCTGCATAATGTTTTGCCATTAGGTCAATGGCAGACGATAGAGGAGCACTTGTTACTGCTTAGTTAGCTGGACAGGAGCAAACAACAATTGGTACAATTTTAGCTCAAAGAGGGAGGAATATAGAGCAGTACCTGAAATGTACTGCCAACAAAGTGATCAACAGCAGAGAAGTGGTGGGTCATCCATGCCACTGAGGGACTCAGTTCCCACGTATTCAATAGAACTCAGCAGAGCTAGCGTGTGAAGTTGTGCATACAACTATCCTAGGAATAAATTACTCTCCCTGCCCTTCAGGAAATAGATCCCTTTCACAGTAGTCTTTGAACAAAAGAGATGAGCTGTCCATTCTGTTCCACACCCTTCTTAATAGTTTCCTTTATTCTGTATTTGTCTAATTGAAGGGCAGCTGTGAAAGAAATAGTTTTGTTGGTGATTGGATGGAGGGCTGAAATTGACAAGTTAGAAGAACATAAGGAGTAAGCCATAAGCATGTGAAAAGTACTTCAACATCTACCTCTTACTGAAGTCAGTGATATTAACCAGCTTAGATGGTTCCTTGGAGGGTTTAAGGTCTTCAGTTCTAGGCAAGGCTTGTTTCTATTCCTGTAGATCAAGGGTCCAGTAATGCACTTTAATATCCAATAATGGGCACTGCTTGCCCTTCATCCTTCACCAATGATGTGCAACCCTTTCACTGTCGAAAAATCAGAAAATCAGAGTCAATAAAAAGGAATATTTTGGCATAGTTCTAAAAATCACTCAAGTGAAAGATGCATAGATTTATGCTGCAGACTAAACACAAGATCTCACTAGTCTGGAGTCAAAGCAGTCTTGCAGAATCTTGCTAGTGCTTCTCAGGTCCTGAACACTGGAGTTGATTGTAAGCACTAAAATCCAAACTACAGACCTAGCAATAGCCAAATACATAATAACGTGTTACCAACCTTTTGGGCTACACAGTTACCTAAAGGCCCTGCATCTAAGACAGAGCTAAATTTGACATCTGTTGTGATCAGATCCTATGTAAGAAAAGGATAGCACTGTAAGGGTGGTGAGAAACTGAACAGGTTGCCCATCCCAGTTGTGGATGCCCCATCCCTGGAAATATTCAAGGCCAGGCTGGATGAGGTTTTGAGCAACCTGGTCTAGTGGAAGGTGTCCCTGCCCATGTCAGGGGGGTTGGAACTAGATGATTTTTAAAGTGCCTTCCAACACAAACCATTCTATGGTTCTAAATAGTAAGTAGTAGCCTCTTATTTCTAGCTCCTTCTTTGGTCTTTACGCTTCAGCACACAAGATGGTGTCTGTCTTACCTGAGGCTGCCTCAAGCATCAATACAGACAAGATATGTCTCCAGATTGCTTTCTGTCCTGTTGTCCCATGTTTTAATTTTCTGCCTGTGAGAACACAGGTATTTGCAATACCAGAGCTATGGGAATTCCAGCAGTTAACAAACAGACCTGTTAACAAAGGGTCTTGGGGCTCTTTGCATCTGTGGGGGACTTGGATGCACTGCAGGATGAGTCTGGGCCTCATTTTAAGAGAAGGCTCCAGCCCACACCAGTGCCAAGAGGCTGACTAATGTAATTATTTCCTTGCGAAGCAGCATTTTTCAAAGTGCTGATTCTTATTAAGAAAAAGGAATGTATTTGGAGTTCATATTTTGATATGGTGCCCAGGATTATTTGGAAATTCTTTTTCCTGGAATGAGACTTTTTATTCCAAATTTCTCCATGGTGGGGAGAGAGGGTTTCCTGGGCAGAATTAGAATAATGAATACAGCCTGTATAAAATCGGCTCTAACCACTGTGGAACTCCAAAAATGAATGTTATTGCTCAGTGGCTTCATTGAAAACAGAAGTATTATTTAACCAGAAGGATGGTAACACATGGAAATAGCTCATTATCATATTTTCTCCCTATTTGAAATGTCACATTGAGTATGTATCTTTCATGTCCACTACACTTTAATTAATTTGGACCGTGTTTAAATATATTACACAGCATGCTTTATTACAAAATTCTGACACATTCCTATTAATGAAACAGGGCTTCCTTTCAAACACATGTAAATGGCAGTTGGAGTTACCCTCCTAAATATTGTTTTAAATACAATAAGAATACCACATCATCTCTGTGCCAGCCTGTGCTTTTCTGTTGCAAGAAATACATATAGCAAAACCAATGTTACATCCAAAGCTTGTTTATTGAAGGGACAATGATGTTAACATTATCATTCCAGGTCTAAATCTTAACCACTTACCTTATTTACATAATTGAAAGACAAACATATATTTTACTCAATGACTAAATAAGATTCCAGCAGTGTGATTGCCTAGGAATTAAAAAGCAGAATTGCAGGGTGTATGCGTGAGATTAAAATGGCTTGTTTTAACACAGCTGGTGTATTTTATCTTCTGTACACTTTCAAACACAGCTTTTACAAAGGATGGTTGGCCTCCTCCTCCCAGGTCTCCAAGAAAGTGGAGAATTTGTATCATTTGTGGACCTTCTTCTGTAATGCAGTCATTCCAAAAGTAACTCCTGATTTATATTTGTATAAGCAACAGAGGGAATCAAAGCAGTTTCAAAAATGATGTAAAAATAAAAGGGTTCACTCAAACTTTAGTGTTTCTTGGGCTGAAATCTTATGGTACATGGAACTCTATGTTGAACAGGTTCAGGGATTTTGTAGATACAAATTTGTTTGTAGGAACTAATATCTAACTGGTGTAATCTTTCCACTATTGTCTCTGTTGAGGCACTCAAGATTTAGCTGCTGAACTACTGTAAAACCATCTTAGTTTCAACTGCCTTGGGTTCAGCAAACACCTAATGATATTCTCTCTTAAAATACATCATCAGTTGCCATCTTAGGGCAGTTCTATCCCACACGATCATGACAGTCCCACTAGATGCCACTAAACACTGATGATGCTTGTACCAGGAAGGAATCTCCTTCCTCACTACCTGAACACTATTCAGCAACCACTCAGGGCCAAGGCTGGGGAAGGAGACCTAATTCATTCACTGAGAGCCAACTGACTGGCATATCTCACACAACAAGCCTTTGGTTGGCATTACAGCCAATCCCAACAGCTTGTTCTAAAACACATTCCTGGGACAGCTCTTTGGACCCTTACTTCCTCATCCATCCTCCTGAGAGAGCAGTAATCAAAGCTTTATTCTCCAAATCTTCTTCTTTTCTTTTTCTTTTTTTTTTTTTTTTACCTAGCAGATGGCCTTTTTCCAAAAATAATCCTCAAGCAAAGATTCTTATCAGGGGGAAGGTAATTCTGTTCTGAAACAAACTCCCAGATGGGGCCATGTGGAACAGTACTCCTGGAATACAAGTTTTGTTTCTCAGATAAAGTGAAGCCATTACATTAGACTGCTGATCACTGTGCAGATGCGGCCATGAAGGAACAGCACGAACCTGCTCTGTGCTGTTTGTCTACGTCTTCTTCTTCTGTCCTAAGTGTTCTCTCCTCATACCGTATAGCCCTTTCATCAGGGAACATTTACACTAAAAAAAATGTTTCCCAACAATTGAATAACAAGAAAAAGTTGCATTTAGATACAGCATATAATGCCTGTCTTTAAAAATCTGGATTGGTTTTATATTAAATTCATTCAGTGAATTGTAATAGAAGAATAAACATAATTTGGAGAATAATAATAAAAAAAGAGCTGCATTGCTGGAGCCAAAAGTAATAACTGCAACTTGCTTTCTCCTGCTTCTTCACTCCTTCAGACTCAAAGATTACTTTTTTTTTTTAATGTGTTTTGTTTGAGTTGATAACTGCATTGAAGGAACACTGCAGTGTAATATAAAAAGATACTATAATCACTATGTCTAATTATAAGGAAGAGCAAAGTGTCTAAAACAAAAACATGCAGTAAAAAAGAGTAAATAACAATCAGATCAAAAGCCACCAACATGGCAATCTGATGAAGCAGGCTAGGAAGCACTACTCAGCTCTTCTGTTACAGTGTATGGGGAACCAGAATGCTTTACTATGTCAGGAGGTTGGACAGGGTGCTAGATAATCTCATGTAGGCTCCTTCTCCCATGAAAAGTTGTACCAGATGATCTTTCAAGGTCCCTTCCAATCTGGGCTGTTCTGTGATTCTGTGAAATGAGAAGGTCTACTGTGATAGATGGCTCTCTGCTTCACCACAGCTTTTCCTTCTTTGTTTCTTTCTAACTTCAAGAGCTTGCTCTTACAGGGTTTTTTTTCTTTTTTTTCTTTGGGGTTTGGGTTTTTTTTTTTTCTTGGTTGTTGTTGGTTGGTTGGGACTTTTTTGTTGTTGGTGGGTTTTTTCCTGATTTCACAGAGTAACAAATGTGAAATTGTATCCTTTTGGCTGCTAGTGGGCAGGATCTCGTATTCTTTACACATTTAGATTTTCCATAAAAATCGTCAGTAAAAGAAGCAGGCCAGTTTCCATCTCTTGGTACAAGTCAATGAAACATTTAGATGTACATAGAGTGCAAGACTGAGTATAGAGCTGGCAGCTTCCGAAGTGGAGCAGACCATTTTAAAGTGTTTCTGAAGGAGTAATAATTCTTTACCTGCTCACAACCACACGCACTAAGAGGAACAAGAAAAATACACAGAGCCTTATCATCCACAGTTTCACTTGAATCAACAAGCAATTTGGGTTTGTTTTGTAGACCTTTTGAAGTCCAAAGACTACCTTGTCATAAAGGCAGTTCATTACTTTCATCCATATGCAAGTGGATGGGAATCTAATGTGCCAAATTCCAGCCTGAGAGACTGTTTAACCATAAATCTTTTCATCAGAGGCGTGAGCGACTGTTGGATCTGAAGGTAGATAGAACAAAGAGAAGAAGTGGAGCTGCAGGAACAATTTTTTGGAGGTTCTCAAAACCATCAACCTGGAGCAACAACCACACTGATTTAGCAGAAGATACCCTGCAGAGAAACAAACCAACAAACAAACAAAAAACCCACACACTAAAAACAACACACACACACGCAACAAAACCCCTTTTCTTTGCATCTCATGTGTAGGACATCATGTACACTTGTTTCTGTGTGACTTGGCAGTGCAGCAACAGCTTTTAGGGAAGGTACCAAGAGAAGATTCATCAGCAACCATATTGACATCTGAAGAGGCATGTGCTCACAAGCAGCATTTTGCCTTTAACCTGATATTTAAACCTAGACCATATAGATATATCTTGGTTAATCCATTTTTGCTGTACACAGATTTGTGTGTTGTCTGTACATATAAGATAATTTCAGCACTGGGCAGACATTTACTAAAACCCAGATAATTAGGCTGTAATTAGGAGACAGACAAACAGAAACATGCCAGAGAGCAGTGGTTGTTTTTGTTATTTCTATTTAGCTTTTGAAACAAATTTTAAATAAGGTTTTGGTTTTTTTAACAAAGGACAAAAGGCAGGAGATGCAATACTTCTTATAAAAGAATTCTCTATAGATCAGTTCCTGCTAAGTCATCTTTGTATTCACAGACCTCATTCATTTTTCCATGTTGATTTTACAAAAGTAATTAAATAGCTTTAACAACAATAGAACAAGTGTTCTGAAGAAGATAGAAGCTTTTAGATAGGTACAATATGTTTTTTCAGAGAAAAGTTGGCTACAATCCATTGGCTACAAAGATGATGTGAACATTCAAATCCTCCTGCAATTTCAAAACGCGTTGATTTAACAAAAGTTTAGGGAAATCAAGTACATTGCTCAGGATAGATCCTAGTCTAGGAGAGTTCTGACTACATACACCAGGCAGTGATTTCCTCCAGTATTTGCAATAGTGATAATTTCTTTGCCCTATTATCACAGAATCACAGAATTGTCAGGGTTGGAAGGGACCAACAGAGATCATCTAGTCCAACCCCCCTGCCAAGACAGGTTCATCCACGGCAGATTGCACAGGAATGTTTCCAGGTGGGTTTTGAATATCTCCAGATAAGGAGACTCCACAACCTCTCTGGGCAGCCTGTCCCAGTGCTATGGCACCCTCAGACTAATTAAGTTTTTCCTCAAGTACATGTGGAACTTCCTGTGCTCCAGTTTGTGCCTGTTGCCCTTTGTTCTGTCACTGTGCACCACTGAAAATAGTCTGGTCCCATCCTCTTGACACCCGCCCTTTAGATATTTATAAGCATTGATGAGATCCACTCTCAGTCTTCTCCAGGCTAAACAGACACAGGTCTCTCAGGCTCTCCTCATAAGGGGGACGTTCCAGTCCTCTAATCATCTTCGTAGCCCTCGTCTGGACTCTATACAGTAGTTCCCTGTCTTTCTTGAACTGGGGAGCCCAGAACTGGACAAAGTACTCCAGATGCGGCCTCACCAGGGCACAGTAGAGAGAGAGGAGGACCTCCCTCGACCTGCTAGTCACACTGTTCTTAATGCACCCCAGGATACCATTGGCCTTCCTGGCCACGAGTGCACATTGGTGGCCCATGGTATTCCTATTCTGCATGCAACTTCCCTTGATTTTATAATTACTGCAATTAATTGTCCCTAAATCTAAAACAGTACTGGAAACATAATTTAACTTAGACAAGTCAGACTTAATTTGCAAGAGATTCACTGCAACATCCAGACTTCCTTACTGGTCTCAGAGATCTAGGATTTCTTGAGGGAAATCTTACCAGTAAGGACTGGAGCAGAGGCAGCATTCAGTACCTTGGCCTTCTCCATGTCCTTTGTCATCAGGTCCCCTTTCCCATTCAGCAGTGGGCCCACATTTTCCCTAGTCTTTCTTTTGCACCTCATATACCCGTAGAAGCTCTTCTAGCTGCCCTTCAACAGGTGGTATTTGGCTTTCCTAACCTCACCTCTGCATGCTCAGATGATGTGCCTATCTTCTTCCTGGGTCACCTGTATCTGTTTCCACCTCTTATGCTCTTCCTTTTTATGTTGGAGTCAGAAGATCCTTGTTCATCCATATCAGCCTCCTGGCACCTTTGCTTGACTTCCTGCATGTCTGGGTGGACCAATCTCAAGTTGCAGAGGTGATCCTTGAAAATCAACCAGCTGTCTTGGACTGTTCTCATCAATGTCATCCAGAAACCTCCTGGATTGCTTTTGCCTTGCTGTGTTGGCCTTCGAGCAGATATCAGAGTGACTAAAATCCCTTATGAGGACCAGGACTTGAAAACATGATGATCCTTGCAACTCTCTGAAGAAGGCCTCATCTACTACTTCCTCCTGATCAGATAAGTCAGTAGCAGACAGCCACCATAACGTCACCCACATTGTTCTGGTCTCCAGTCCTGATCCACAAGCTCTCAGCTGGCTTTGTCCATCCCTAGGCATAGCTCCATGTGTTCTTGCTCCTCTTCCATATATAAATAAAAGCTAACTCCCCCACTTGCTTTCCTTACAAAAGAGACTGTATCCACCCATTGCAGTACTCCAGTTGTGAGAGTTATCCCACCACATGTCTGTGATCCCAAATCTCTGTGATCCCAAAGGAGATCACTGGCCTACATACTGCATGCAGAACTGTAATTCTTCCTGTTTATTCCCTTGGCTGTGTGTGCCAATATAGAGGCCTTTCAAGACAGGCCGTTGTGCTGATTTTCAAGATAAGGTATAAGTGCTTCGTCCCTTATGCTGCCTTATTTGTGTGCATACACTTGGGATGAGCCTCCTTCAATTCTGTTTTCTTTGTTTCAACAGGTTTGTCTTGTCCACATCACCCTGAACCCTTTCCTTACTAGTCTGGGTGACCACTTCCTCTGTTGTGGGTCAGTCTGTCTCTCCCCTGTCATTCCTAGTGTAAAGGTCTCCTCATCAGGTTGGCCAGCCTGTTGGCAAGCATGCTTTTGCTCCATTTAGGTGGATTATGCCTCATTCTAGTAGTCCTTTATCCTAAAAGATAGTCCCACTGCAGCTTTTCTTTCCAAGCTCCAGGTACCATCCCTTCCCCAGGACAGCAGATAAGAAGGAATTATTGCAGAAGATCAGCAAAGGAAGACTCAATCTATTACATTTGCAGAGAAGGCTATGAGGGGAGCAGGGTGACTATGTTGTGTCAACAGTCCAACCTGGTTACTTCAAAATATCTCACATGGTTTCTCCAGTATAGACCATTCTGTCTTAAATATATATTTGCCACTAGCTGTGGCAAAGACTTGGCTCCAGAAAGCAACATCCCAGCTAAATTTTTTAAAATCCTCCATATTTTTCAGAATTGTTTATTAGAGTTGCTCACAAACTGTTACATGACTTAGATTTGTACAGCAGCAGCATGAGAGGGGCTAGCACAATACACTGCAACTACAACAAATAAACCTTTTCCCACATTAACTATCCCAGCTGATGAGAAGGAAATTCAGTGCTTGTCAGAAGCTAGGCAGAAATCACCATCAACATACTGAAGAAATTTATAGAAAATTTTAGAAAAAACTTCACACTTTTCCAGGGCCAAGCTTAATAGCATGCATAAGCTGAGATGAACATTTATAGCCCTCTTTTTCCTCTCTCATTATAGCGCACAGCCTCCTGCCTATGAACAAAGATCCCTGTAAGGTAAGAGTCGCAACAGGTGGTAAACACTCCAGCATTTAAGGGCTTTTTTAGATGGTAAATGGAACCAATACAATTAAATCAGAGGTAAATCACACCCTTAGTATATCAGCAGTAGTGAGCATGAGACACAGATTTCAGAGCCATTTTAGTATAGATTAATGTGATTTCTTTTATCAGTTTAAGTTACATCAAAACCAGGGTCTACAAATAGACCTTAATCAAAATATAACAAATTAGAATACAGTTATTTCCTTTGGTTCTAGTTACCAGATAGACTAATCCTAAAACTTTATAACCATATGCATATGCACACAGAACACTCACTGTTTCAGTGGTAAAACAGATTACAAATTACTCAGTGCTGCCAATTAGTGAACAAGTGGGATAAAAATCTGCAAATAGAAGTAAAGCAGAATGCTTCACAAAATGTATGTAATTTCTTTTATTTGATAAATATAATAACTGATACTGTATAGTGTATTATCAAGATAACCAGTTAACATCCTGTAAAACTATATATTGGAAAATATGTAAGAAGATACAACATATAGGAAAGAAATTCTCATTACAGCACTTTGTTAAATATTTAGCAAAGGTTCTTAGAAGAGGCCTGTGTCACCTTGAGATGAATATCAGCTAACGGCAAATGAGGAAGTTTTTATGCTGATATATTGGTATCTTTGCTCAGGAATACTGCAAACATTTAGGGTGTCTGCAGAACACCCTAAAACAGATCAGTGCTACTACATACACAATCCCATTAAGTTTCTTACCAACATTTCCATGGTCATGTTAAACCGGTGAAATTGTGCAAGAGCAAGCAAATCTTTAACCCTGCATAATCTGCAGAAAGTTCTCAAACAACTTCCTGTGAGGATTCAATAGAAAATTTTGACTCGTTAAGCTCATTCAGTCAGGGAAGAAAAACTGTGCCACGTGACCAATAACAAACAGGCAGCATGGCTTCAATTACCAATACTGAACACCTCCACAAACCACAGAGTAATTTACAACATGTCATTCAGTGGCAAAGACTTCTGAGGAAACTGCAGCGAGCTGGGAGATGTTGTGTGAAGAGACATGTAAGCAAGATTCAAATAAGCAATTGATTCAGCTTTAATACATACATGGATAATGAAGCATCTAAATTACTTTCACACTTCTGTCGTCAAGTGGGACTGTTTCCCGTGGAACATGTACAGCCTGCACTCTGTTACAGAGCAGCTTTCTGTATCAGGGAATCCTATCCAATGCTCTGCTGGGTGGTATGGCCAATAAATACATACAACTTTGCAAAATTAGCATCACTGGCTTCCAATCAGAATCCAGTCCTCGAGGTACAAAATACTGCCATCACAGCTAGTATGACTCCCGGTAGATTCACTATGTCCCAGGGGTCAAATGTGAATGGCTTGGAGTATTTTTGTCACCCCATAATGACCTTATGTTGTCAGATGTTGGCTCAGCAGCAAAAGACAGGGAAAGGCATGTGATTACTCTCTGCAAATATACCAGAGAGGAAGTATATGAGGGGACGAAAGAAGAATGTAAAGACAATGTTGACACAGCAATAGGGAGAACTCAGCTGGATGTTTACATATTAGGAAAAAGGGTCATAAGCTTCAGGGAAAAAAGTGACTGTGTGTCAGATTTTGCATTAAAATAACAAGGGGAAAAGATGCTCTCCTAATTTTTAACATGGAATTTCCTCAGCTGATATCAAGCATCATACAATGCAATTACTTGTGACAGGAGGGGATAGGCATGGGAAGGGCCTTCTACTCCTGCCAAAACTTATGTATATAGATAGACAGCAGATATAGATACAGGTTTATTATATATAGCAAGGTGAGCCTCAGAAAAGTAAGATCACAAAGACATTTATTTTCTCAAGGAAAAAAAAAGTACCAAACCCCAAAAACCAAACAACAATCTGCAGTGACTAGCTAACATAAACAACTGTGTTATAACATTGGCCATTGCTTTTTCAAAACATTGGCATGCTGCTGTCATACAGCTATTATGAAGGAATCACACTGTGAAGCAAGAAACCTTCCTGCAAACCATGATGGGAAGCACAGAATCAGCTGCAGTTTTTTCACTGCAGGGGTTTCTCTAAAGAAAAAAACTCTGATCATTGGTTTTGCACACACTAAGAAAAATTCAGTTTGCAAACAATGAACATCCTTTGTGTTCAGTGTTGGCAAAGCAATTGATTCTAGTTTGAGATTGGACCTGTGCCACTGCAAAAGCAGTTTGTCTTTTCTGTTCTGAAAAGTACTGTAATGAAGAGCTTCAACAGAGGGGATTTTTGTCATTAGACTTGGGCTGTTTTCTTTCAATTTCTCTCACTTCACAAAATGAAATGTATAGAATCCATCATTTCAGCATATTGAGAAATAAAGTAAGTCTGAGATACTGCAGAAAATGTGAGGACTTAATATATTATCAAACAAATAATCTCCAACATGCTGTTAACTTCCCCCTTATTAGAGTTTTCCCTGCTTTCTCCACCAACATTCAGGAACATATTGTGAGGATATGTCTTCCCTTTGCATTAATAGAAATGCTGATGCAAAAATATGACTCTCAAAAAAAAAAGAAATAATCTCTTTTTGAATCAAAAGATTCAGTAGATGTTTCTTCCCATGGGCCTCAGTATGCACGCTATATACTTGATAAGAGTAACAGAGAAAACCGCACATAATTATCAGACAAGAAATAGGGTCACATAAATGGAAAACATGCTTAGTATTCGAGAGAGCTTTTCTTTTGACTCCTTACATGTTCAAGTGTTCACACACTCTCTCAAAGGAAAGACATTTTTATGTCCAATCAAGCACTTGGAAAAAATATGGCCTTCCAATGGCACCTTTATGATAAAGTATGAGTAATTCCCTATAAAAATGGGGAACTTGCTACTAGTTTCTGGGCCTAAAAGCTTCTTTTTTCTTAACTGTGTCAGCATGCCTAATAAAAGATTTCACTTCTCCCCGTGAAACTTGCATCGCTCATATCCTGAGACCATCTTGACTAGAACAAGCCCACTGCATTAAAAAAGGCTCATGGCCTTAGAACTTGACAGACGTTTCTTTTTAACACCTTCTTATACAAAAGCAGTAACAGCAGGTAGTAAACCAACGCTACTGCACAGCATGGTGTAGGAAGGAAGTGCTATAAACCCTATCACAATTATTTCAGTGAAAAACAAGGCCATCATTAGTGCTCTATTGATCAATCTCCCCCTCCCATCTCCACTGTTTGGAAATTCATTCACATTATTATTGCTGTTCCAGACAATATTATTATAACAGACCTGCATTATACAATAAGAGGCTTTGCTATAATTGACATCTGAAGCAACAGGGAGTTTGAATGTTTGCTATTGGTTAGAATGTGATCTCCAGAGGGAGACTTTCCCTTCTCACAAAAGGGGCTATCACATAGTCATTGCAGTGTGTAAATCAAATCCTCAGTGACTGCTGTTTTTTCGTTACTTGCTGTCGTGGCTTAGGCCCAGCCGGCAACTCAGCACTACATGGCCACTTGCTCACTCCCACCCAACCTGGGGACAATATAACTAAAAGGCTTGTGTGCTGAAACAAGGACAGGGAGGGATCACTCAACCATTACTGTCACAGGCAAAAAGGACTTGACTTGGGGAAAAATAAATTTGATTTGTTACCAATCAAATCAGAGTAGGATAATGAGAAATAAAACCAAATATTAAAAACACCTTCCCCCAACCCTTCCTTTCTTCCCAGGCTCAGTCTTGCTCCCCATTTCTCTACCTCCTCCCCACCAGCGGCGCAGGGGGATGGGTACTGGGGATTGTGGTCAGTCCATCACATGTTGTCTCTGCCAGACCTTCCTCCTCAGGGAGGACGACTCCTCACACTCTGTCCCTTCTCCAGCATGGGGTCCCTCCCACAGGATACAGTCCTCCATGAACTTCTCTGACATAAGTCCTTCCCGCAGGCTGCAGTTCTTCCCTAACTGCTTCAACGTGGGTCCCTTCCACTGGGTACAGTCCTTCAGGAGCAGCTTACTCCAGTGTGGCCTTCCCACAGAGTCATGGGCTCTTCAGGCACAGCCACCTGCTCTGGCGTGGGGCCCTCCCCAGGCTGTAGGTCGGTCTCTGATCCCATGTGACCCTCCATGGCTGCAGGCTACAAGAGCAACAGAGTGTGGTGCAAAAGCCCAGGTACGTCTGGGACCTCAGTCTGGCAGGAGCCTGAACACAGGGGCTTATGCAGGCAAGTAGAATCATAGAATCATAGAATGGTTAGGGTCGGAAGGGACCTTAAAGACAATCTAGTTCCAACCCCCCTGCAATGGGCAGGGACACCTTCCACTAGACCAGGTTGCTCAAAGCC